>NW_007252887.1:228243-274761 GCF_000164805.1 Carlito syrichta
TGCTGGGCTCTGGCGATCCTTCCGCCTCAGCCTTCCAAGTAACTGGAACTACAGGTGTGCACTACCACGCTTGGCTCATTTTGATTTATTGTAGAGATGAGGTCTCACCAAGTTGCTCAGGCGGGTCTCGAACCTGCGGGCTCAGGCATTCCGCTCACCTCAGCCTCCCAAAGGAGCGAGATTACAGGCTGAGCCACCAAGTCTGGCTCCTTTGTATTTTTTTAAAGACTTGACATTTTGGGAATGCTTGTTGCTATAGCATCATACGGAGTAAGCTGAATACTATATACAAGAACATTAAAATAGAATATTGTCAATACTCAGTTGTTAGAAATGGTTATCAAACCCTTTTCTACATGTCGATTCCTTTACGTTTCTTGTTCTGTTTTACTATTTGAGTAACTAAGTGATTAAGTGTATAATCATTGCTTATACTAAAAATGACTGCTGATTGGTAAATTTGGACTGGGAGAAATTAAAAATAGACTAAGTACCTGATGACGATGTCATAGTTTTGGGGTTCCCTGAGGATAGTGACTCTTATAATTAGCATGCCCTTTAAATGGGAACACTGGAAGCTGTGGCTCTGTGAGTCAAGAAGCTTTGAAGCATGAATTGTTCTTATGTCTACCAGATCTTGTTTCTTTGTGTCCAAGTTGTCGCCTGGTGGGACAAAGAGAAGAGTCTAGACATCTTTGTGGAAGGCTGTACAGGGAAGTTTATGGCCGGACTCTCACCAAAGAGGCATGTCTGGTCCTATCCTGCTGGCAAGCTGTAGTTCTGTCCTATATCCTTCTAAATAGACTGCTGCCACATAGTTTTGCCAGTCCAAAAGTTTAGTTGAGCCTTAAAAAGCTCCAGATGGTTGCTGCATCAACATTCGAGGTTTGTAATTATATAAAGTACTCTCGCTCAGTTGTTTTATGGTCTGTTTCTCTTTCCTGGAAAAAAATAGAATAGTAACTTTATTCTTTCTTGTGAAAAGGACAAACCTCAGTTAAGCTCCAGAATCATAATAACAATTTTTTTTAATAGTAAAGTACTTTATGAAGGTATTTTGAATGCTTGGTATTAAATAATGTATTGTAAGATGGTTCTTCTCCTCCTCCTTTTAGGCCAGGTTCTGCCATATTGGTAGTCTTAGTGCACTAAGTATCATCGTTCTTTTTCTTTTTTCTTCGTTAAACTGAAACTTACATTGATTTTTTTTTTTTTTTCCCTGATGAACTTTTTTTTTTTTTGAGTTGGAGTCTCACTCTATCGCCCAGACTGGAGTGCAGTGGCACGCTCCGGGCCACCACAGCCTCGACCTGCTGGGCTCTGGAGATCCTTCCGCCTCAGCCTTCCAAGTAGCTGGAACTACAGGTGCACGCTACCACACCTGGCTAATTTTTTGATTTATTGTAGAGATGAGGTCTCACCAAGTTGCCCAGGCGGGTCTCGAACCCGCGGGCTCAGGCAATTCACTCACCTCAGCCTCCCAAAGTACGGATTACAGACTGAGCCACCGAGCCCGGCCTTCCCTGATGATCTTATTATTGTTTTCCCTACTAGACTTAAGCTCTCCAAAGGCAGGGTACACATTTGTTTCCACTCACCATTGCATGCCAGCATACAGAGAAATACCTGTTATGTGGTGGCTTGTGTATATATTGCATGCAAGTGTTGGCTTATTCATAAAAAGCAACAGATATAGACTGTTGCTAAATTTAGCAGAACAGGAATTTATTGGAAGGATATTGGTAAAAAAAAAAAAAATTTTTTTTTTGAGATAGGGTCTCACTCTATCACCCAGGCTGGAGTATGGTGGCGTGTTCATAGCTCACTGCAGACTCGAACTCCTAGGCTCAGGTGATCCTCCCATCTCAGCCTTCCAAAGTGCTGGGATTATTAGCATAAGCAACTGCCCCTAGCCAGGATATTGATAATTTAACAATTCTCTGAAAAAAATGAGCAGGAACCAATAGAAGCTAACAAAGGAACCACTAGTACTAGATTTTATTGTTGCTGGAACTACCATTGCTGAATATGGAGCAGCACCATGAGAATAATTTTTTAGCCATCCTGCCTCTTTGCATCATTTGCTAGAGATTTGAGGCTTTTACAGTAGTGCTTGATTGGCTGAGTCCAAGTCTCATATCTGTGAAAGGCAGGGAAAGCTTGCCTTTTAAAAACAATAAAAAATACACTTGGGGCCTTACTATGCTGCCCAGGCTGGTCTCAAACTTCTAGGCTCAAATGATTCTCCCACCACGGTCTTCCAAGATGCTGGGATTCCAGGCCTAAACCTCTGCTCCTGGATGGAAAGCTTGCCTTGTCTTGCATAATTAAGAAACATAAGATTATGAGCTTACAGAAGGAACTAAAAACTTAGGGTCCTTCAAAAGAAGAAAAAGAATAAGAATAAGAGGGTGTCTTTTTTTCTTTCTAGTTGGAATCCAGGTAATACAAACAAAACATGCTTTACAAATACATTGTTTCTCTGTTAAGCTAATTAGTAATACATGGACTGTTATTACTTTGCGTTTACCAAATAGGTATCTGGATATTAGATTGTGTCTAATTTATTAGAAGGTCATTTAATTGTGACTTGCCACATGCATTAAAGACATAACGCTACTAGCTAAGGAAGATAGTCTGGATTTTGGTTTTAAGAGAGTATAACACTAACTTTTAAAGAAGAAAGATGTACACTTTTGATGTGTTTTCTTTCCTGCTCCACAGCATAATTTTGGTGGTGTAGGGGTGAGGGAGAGGCATATAAAAATATGTTTTAGAGACCAGTGTGTATCTATTTTACTTTAACTCTATGCAGTAAACACAAATAGATTTAAACCAAAATAAAGGAGACATAACTTGAAAGTATCTAACTTGATAGTATAACCTGGAGACTTTGAAGAAGTCTGCCTGGATTAGTTGGTGAGATTTGAGCTAGCTAATGAAAAAGAGGTGAAATTCATCAGATGTGGAAGAGGGTTCCAGGTGGAGGAGCAAATATGTGTACATACTTAATAAAATACATGACTGAATGAAAATCAAGTAACTCCATGTGACCTACCTATGTGTATATGTATGTGGGCATAAGGTTTATATGTGTGTGGTGGGAGGGTTGAGGTCTTGAGGGAATGATGAGAAATGAAGCTGGAAGTAAGCTGAGGAAGTATCTAAGTGAGTTTTAAAAAGATACTCTAAACTAGCATCCTGACCAAATAATCCCACCATTAAAACTTAATGCATTTGCAGTATTATATTACAGATCGAAGGATCTAGAGCTCAGTGTGCACATCTTGGATCCTTGGTTCCTTATGCTAAAGAGATTTCATGTGAACATTATGGAAAAATGAACACTTTCAGTACCCATTATATTAATTTTCCTAGTCATTTTTTTGGTAGAATCATACATATTACATAAAATAATGAATGTTATCATAGATATCTTTAAAATATTGCAGACATGCCTTTTAAAAATGTGATATCCTATGATGAAAAGTTTAATTTAGAAAGTTTGCTTTAAGATGGCACTCAAGTTTAATTTGGAAAGTTCACTCTAAGATGGCAAGCTTATTTCTGCTGTTTGTTGGGTCTTGCTTTGTTGCCCAAACTGGAGTACAGTGGTGTCATGATAGCTCATTATAACCTCAAATTCCTGGACTCAAGCTATCCCTCCTACCTCAGCCTCCTGAGTAGCTGGGTGAGAGCCACCATGCCTGGCTAATTTTTAAAAAGTTTTTATAGAGACAGAGTCTTGTTATGTTGTCCTGGCTGGGCTACTTTGATTTTTTGAATCATTTATGCTTTAGTGGGCCTTCAGGAATAAAAGGCAACCTCACTCTAAAATGTGTTATCTCTTGGATTTGTGAAATTGAGCCTGAAACATGCTCTGTAAGTTTTCTTTCAAGTTCTTGACTCTTGCTTGTCATTTTTATTTTTTTTTCCCTTCTAATTTGTAAACAGAGCTTACAAATATGTAAATAAATATTTAATATGTAAACAAAGCCACAACTAGGATGTAAAATAAAGTCTGGGTTCTTATTTTACACATTTATATAGTGATTAAAATAGTACTAGTTGCCCTTGAAATTACAGTCACCCTCTTGGGTCTTTAAACCTTTTCTTCCAGTGACTCCTCATGATGTGTACATTTTAAACAAGGTCTGCATAATGACTGAAAACTGATTTTTTTTTTTTAATGGACAATAATACAAACTTTGAAATATTGTGGGATTAATAAAAATGAAACATTCATTTTGTGGCGTGTTTTGTTTGTTTCAGTCTAAGATGATTAATATGTAGAAAACTCACACTTTATTTGAATGTGGACGTGGAAAAGTAGAACTGAAGCAAAGATTAATCAAATGTTTTAGTTTAGGGATCAATGATATATGTATTTTTGGAAGTAAAGATATCTCAAAGCTGTATTAGGCTGTGATGCAAAACAATATCAAGACTATTCATGTAGCAGATTTGGGCAGTCTGTTATTACAATTTTGTTTTCATGTCAGCATTAGTTTTCTATTGCTGTTGCAATAAGTTACCATAAACTTGGTGGCTTAAAACAACAAATAACAAGTTTATTGACCAGGCACGGTGGCTCAAGCCTGTGTCCCAGCGCTTTGAGAGGCTGAGGTGAGAGGATTGCCTGAGCCCACTGGTTCAAGACCAGACTGGGCAACTTAGCAAGACCTCATCTCTATAATAAGTTAAGAAAAATTAACTGGGCATGATGGTTCATGCCTATAGTTCCAGCTACTTGGAGGCTGAGGTGGAAGGATCGCCTTAGCCCAGCAGGTTGAGGCTGCAGTGGCTGTGAGTGTGCCTGGGTAACAGAGTGAGACTCAAACTCAAAAAAAAAAAAAAAAAAAATTATCATCTTTAGTTCTGGAGGTTAAATGTTCACAGTGGGTCTCACTGACTGAATCAGGATGTCGGCAATGCTACATTTCTTCTGGAGGCTCTGGGGGAGAATTTGTTTCCTTGCTTCTTCTAACTTCTAAAGGCCCCATTCCTTGGCTTGTGGCCTCTTCCCCTCTTGAAAGCCAGCAATAGCTACTTGGGTCTTTCTCATGCTGCACCACTCTAACATGGACTCCTTTGCCCCCTCATTGTGATTATTCCACCCGGGTAATCCGGAAGAGCCTCCCATTTCAAGATCCTTAGTTTAATCACATCTATGAAGTCTTTTTAGCCTTGTAAGCTCATGTATTCATATGTAAGGTTCTGGGAACTAGGACTTGGGTACTTAGCGAGCATTATTCTACCTACCGGGGTGCCCTTTTATACATTTTATTGAGATTGGTTATACTGCAGAGTACTTCCGGGTAAGAACCATGTTTATATGTATAAGTAGCCATTATTCCCTCTCTCGTTTTTTTCCACTGGCAGCTGTGGATGTGAGGAATGCAAACTAGATTTAGAAGACATAGGCTCAGATTCAGGCTCTGATACTTATTAGGTGTGACCTTGGGCAAGTGACTTAAATTTGTCAGCCTTGGTTTTCAAATTTTCATTCATCAAATAAACATAATACCTACCTCTCAAAGTTGTTATGTAGATAAAATGAGATAATGTCTCTGAAGGTACTTTGTAATCAAGGAAGCATTTTATGGGGAAAGAAAGGATTGTTTATATTGTGCCCATATTAGAACGGTGGGGACTGAATAAGGAAAGAAATAAAGGCAATTGTGGATTTTTTTGTTTTGAGTTGAGGACTCACTCTGTTGCCCAGCCTGGAGTGCAGTGGCACTATCACTGCTCACCATCGCCTCAACCTCCTGGACTTAGGTGATCCTCCTGCCTCAGCCTCTTGAGTAGCTGGGACTGCAGGTTCATGCCACCATGCCTGCCTAATTTTTAAGATCATATATGTATATATAATGTATATATTATATATATATATTATATATATATTTTATATATATAATATATATATATATATATATATATATATAGTAGAGACAAGGTCTCACTATGTTGCCCAGGCTGGACTCAAACTTCTGGCCTCAAACTGTCTTCCTGCCTCAGCCTCCCAAAATGCTGGTATTACAGACGTGTCACTGAGCCTGGCCAATTGTGAATATTCTTAAATGGATTACATCTTGGTTTGCATTTTAGCCTCTGTTACTGTGACACTTGGGAAAATCTTCTCATCGCAATATGCTTTCCTTTCCTAGGGTTGCAGCTGTTACTAACAGACTGATTATGCCCAGGTTTCTCAGTAATATATCTTTTCCAAAAAGATAGACTGCTGGTCTGAATCGATTAAAGAGAACGTGTATCACTTGACCCTGCCAAGGTCCCTTTGCTTAGAAATAAATACAGGCTAACCTCCATGCTTGCTAAATAAGCCCTGAAAAAAGAAGCCCTTACCTTTACATACCGGATACAAGGAAAGGACGTCACCACCCACCATCCATGGCTGTCCTAGAGAAAGTCAAAAGTCATAGTTTGTACCTTTCCACCCAAACGGCTTGCTGGAACACTTACCACTTGTTCCCAGAAGGGCTTTGCTGCCGGCTGAAGGTGAATCCTGGCCATGCCAGTTCTCTGGTCAAGAAAAATACTGAGGAGTATTTTCTGGATAGTTCTACTTTTTGTATTTAATAGAAAATATAAAACATTCAGCTGCATTCGGGATTCTGCTATACAATTTCCATTTCATTACAATTAAAACACTCAGGCAGGCTGGGCATGGTGGTATGCATCTGTAGTTCCAGCTTCTTGGGAGTCTGAAGAGGGAGGATCACTTGAGCACAAAAGTTTGAGGTTGCTGTGAGCTATGATTGCATACTGCATTCCAGCCTGGGCAGCATAGTGAGACCTCTTCTCTAAAAATGTATACATAAAAACAAACAAGGAAATAAATAAATACAAATTTTAAAAAGGTATTCAGGCAGACTCTAAACCTCCTTTAAGTTTTACTTCCTCTTCTGGGTGAATGTTCTGTCTTCCAGAGTTGTGTCAAGATATTTCTATAGTTTCAACAGTCGTATAAATTAAAAGGTTAAAAACAAAAATAGTTTCCCTCCCACTGTTAATACAAAATAAATTTATGCAAAGGAATTTTTAAAAACAAAATAGTTTCTTCAGATATAATCTGTCATTCCCTGGTACAGAATTAGAGAGCTAGTAAGCACCTTAGAAAGCATTTAGTCCAATCCTTTTATTACTAATTGACTAACAGTCACTCAGTCAGTATTTTAACATTCTTCAGTGTTTTACTGAAACTATGCTCACACAGTCACTTAAAGTTCATTCCCTTCCCTGCCGGCTCTGACCTGACTCGGACTCATTTTTTAAGACTTAACCTTGGATTGATTTTTTTTTTTTTTTTTAATCTCCAGTAAAGAGTTTTTGTTTGAAAATGTTAGATGCTTTCAGGATCATTTCCTTCTCATCATTAGAAGGAAACAAACCCGCATTGATAAAGCAGTGAGTGTTTTCAAAGGCCTGTATTCTTCTTGCTGGGCTCTGGTGGAACCATTGGAATTGTTCATGGAAGGAGAGGGAGATCTTAATTCTCTGTCTGCAGTGGTAGTAATAACTCAGTAGATAATCCCAGGGAAATGAGCTTCATCCTGTTTCTTCTGCACCTACTTTTCTGACTCTTTTATTTTTTAGAAAGTAATTGTATCTTATTTTATGTAAAAGATGTTTCTGGACAGTTCTGTGTACGTTAACATTTGTTTTCATGTCCATGGATTATTATCTCAGAACATATTTACATATGTCTAAATGATTACTCTTTTAAGTAGTGTGACTCCAGGCACTTTGGGTTTAGGGACGTTTGTCTCGCCATTTTAAGTCATACAGATAAGTTTCTAGAAACATTTAAAGACACTTCAGAAATTTATAAAGCAGATTGTCCTTTCATTAATAGTGCTAGTACTATTTTACCACTACTTAAACAAAGAAACCATACTTTTTTTTTTTTTTTTTTGAGTTGGTGTCTCACTCTGTCACCCAGACTGGAGTGCAGTGGCACGCTCTCCACCATAGCCTCGACCTGCTGGGCTCTGGAGATCCTTCCACCTCAGCCTTCCAAGTATCTGGAACTACAGGCGTGTGCTACCATGCCCGGCTAACTTTTTTTGACTTTATTGTAGAGATGAGGTCTTGCCAAGTTGTCCAGGTGGGTCTCGAACCCTCGGGCTCAGGCAATTCACTCAACTTGGCTTCCCAAAGCGCGCGATTACAGGTTGAGCCACCGAGCCTGGCTCATACTTTTTTACTAAGTCAAATAAATCATTAACTTTTAGTTTGGTCTTCAATAATATCTAGAGTTTTTATTTTTAAAAATGAGTTATTTTCTGCAACTTTCTATCCTAATAGTTTGATTCTGTAACATAGAATAGAGCTTCCTGGGAAGGTTAGTGCTTAAAAAAAGAGGAGCTTGCTTAATTGAAATGTTCTTGAATTTTATGAACCAAAACTCTTTTATAAGTATGAATTGAAAATGTAAACACAAAGTTAATTAAGAGGGGATGTGAGAGCTTCAAAGTAAACTTTTGTATATAAAAATTAATGGATACTTATACACACTGCTTTTTAAAAAACCCTATAAAACATTATATAAATAACGCATGCCCATTGATGAAGATATAAGAAAACAGAAATGCCAAAAAGACAAAAAAATCACCTAAATTCCCCACCCAAAAGACCAATGGTCATAGGATATGTGTGTGTGTACGTGTGTGTACTCTGTATCCTGTGTGTGTGTGTGTGTGTGTGTGTGTGTGTATACTCTGTGGCCTGCGTGTGTGTTTATGTACCCTGTGGCCTATGAATATACTGTGTGTGTAAATGTACAAACTACATACAATTATAATTTACTCCATCTATCTCATATTGTGTTGGGCATTTTGTTGTTTTATTATAATAAACTTTGAATGTGCTTGTTAGTCTTAGCTTATATTTTATTTATTTATTTTAGAAAGTAGGATTTATTGAGAAGACAGAAAAGCTCCCATAGTAGGAGAGGACCTGAGGAGGTTTCCCTTAGCTTATATTTTAAATATTTTTGATTAATTTTTAAAAATGAAATTTCAAAGTCAAAGGAATATGTGTTTCAGTGCTTTTTATACATATTTGCCAAATAGGAAAATATTGACACAAGCAACCTTTGAGCCAAATTTGATACAATCTTTCTGAGTCTGACTGGTGAAACATAGATCTTGTTTTAATTTACATTTTTGTCATTTCTGGTGAGGTTGAATATTTTTTCATATGCTTATTCATTCTTTCTGTTTTGTTATCTATTTTTATTTTTTATCTATTACTCTTCTGACACATCTGTTTAATTTTGGGGGGTTTTTTTTGTTTGTTTTTGTGGTTGTTTTTTGAGTTGGAGTCTCACTCTGTCACCCAGGCTGGAGTGCAGTGGCATGATCATGGCTCACCATAGTCTCTACTTCTTGGGCTCAGGTCATCCTTCCATCTTAGACTCCTTAGTAGCTGGGACTATAGGTACATATTATCACACCTGGCTAATTTTTAAATTTTTTTTTTAGAGATGAGATTTTGCTATGTTGCCCAGGCTGGTCTTAAACTTCTGGGCTGAAGAAATCCTTCTGCCTTGGTCTCCAAAAGTGCTGGGATTACAGGCATGAGCCACTGCACCCAGCCTTTGTTTAATTAATTTTGAAAAAGTCTATATCATATAACATTCCATGTTGCAATTACCTTTCCACCTGATAAGTTTATCGGTTTCAAAATAGCTTTAATGTAGCCAGGTGTGGTAGCACGTGCCTGTAGTTCCTGCTATTTGGAAGGCTGAGGCGGAAGGATCGCCGGAGCCCAGCAGGTTGAGGCTGGGGTGGCCGGGAACGTGCCACTACACTCCAGTCTGGGCGACAGAGTGAGACTCCAACTCAAAAAATAAAAATAAAAAATAAAACAATAAAATAGCTTTAATGAGATTTAATTTACCAAGCTCCCTTTGCTTAGAAATTCAGGCTAACCTTCACCTGTTACATGTGAATAGCATTCACCTGTTCTAATTGTACAACTCAATTAATTCTACTATATTTATAGCAGTTATTTTATTTATTTATTTATTTTATTTTATTTTATTTTATTTTTGAGTTGGAGTCTCACTCTGTCGCCCAGACTGGAGTGCAGTGGCCACTCCCGACCACCGCAGCCTCGACCTGCTGGTCTCTGGCGATCTTTCCGCCTCAGCCTTCCAAGTAGCCGGAATTACAGGCATGCGCTACCACACCCAGCTAATTTTTTTATTTATTGTAGAGATGAAGTCTCGTTGCCCAGGCGGGTCTCGAACCCGCGGGCTCAGGCAGTCCACTCACCTCAGCGTCCCAAAGGTGCGGGATTACAGGCTGAGTTATTTTATTTTTAAAGGCGTGGTCTCAGTATGTTGCCTAAGCTGGTTATGAATTGCTGGGCTCAAGCAATCTTCCCATCTCAATCCTCCTGTCTCAGCTTCCCAAAGCTGGGATTATAGGCATGAACCACTATATCTGGCCTTTACAGCTTTTATAGTCATTTCTGTCGTCTAATCCCAGAGCATTTCCATCATTCTAAAAAGAAACCTTGTATCAGTTGTTAATCTCTCCTCATTTATACCTCCAGCCTTAAGCAACCATTACTCTACTTTCTGTGTCTATATATTTTCTTTCTTGAATACGTCTCATAAATAGAATTATTCAATATGGGTCATTCATGCTGCAGCATGTATCAATGCCACACTCTTTTTTTATTGCCCAGTAGTAGTCCATTGAATGGATAAACATTTTGTTTATCTGTACATCAGCAGATGCACATTTGGGTAGTTTCTACCTTTTGACATTATTAATAATGCTACTATGAAGATTTATGTTCAAGTCTTTGTATGGACATATGCTTTCACTTCTTTTAGATACTTACCTAGGAGTGGAATTGCTGGATCATATGGTAATTGATGTTTAACTGTTTAAAAAACTGCAGAACTATTTTCAAAAGTAACTGTATCATTTTACATTCCTATTAACAATATAAGAGAGTTTCAGTTTCTCCTAATTCTCTGAATGCTCATTTTCTATTTTTTTATAATATAACTATTATAGTGAGTATGAGATCATATTGTATTGTGATTTTGATGTGCATTTACCTAATGACTAATGATGTTAAGCATCTTTTCTTGTGCTTATTGGCCATATCTCCTTTGGAGGAATATCTGTTCAAGTCATTTGCCTTTTTTCTTTTTTTAAACTCAAGGGATCCTCCCACTTCAACCTTCCAAGTATCTGGGACTACAGGCATGTGCAGCCAAGCAAAAAAAATTTTAATTTTTTGTAGAAATGGGGCCTTGCTATGTTGCCCAGATTGGTCTTGAACTCCTGGCCTCAAGTGATTCTCCCACCTCAACCTCCCAAAGTTCTGGAATTACAGGCATGTGCCACCATGCCCCACCCTTTTCTCATTTTTAATAGTTATTTGTCTTTTTATTATTGAATTGTAAGAGGTTTTTTTTCTATTTTATTTTGGATACAAGTTCCTGACCCAACATATGATAAGCAAATTTTTTTCCCCACTCTGTGGATTGTCTTTACTTTCTTTATGGTGTTTTTAAAGCACAACAGTTATTAATTTTGATTAAAACTGATATGTCTACTCTTTCTTTTATCACTTGTGCTTTTCGTTTTCTGAATCATTGCCTAACCCAAATTTTTAAAGATGTGTTCCTCTCTTTTCTTCTAAGAATTGTATATTTTTAGCTCTTACATTTTAAAATAACTGTTCTATTTTGCATTAATTTCTGTGTATACAGTAGGGCTGCAGATTAACCTTCTTGCCTATGGATATCCAATTGTTCCAGTACCTTTTTTGAAACTTCAGTTATTTTTTGCCATTGTATTTGCTTGGGCCAGGTGTGGTGGCTCATGCCTGTAATCCCAAATCCTAGCTCTTTGGAGGGCAGAAGCAGAAAGACCACTTGAGGCCAGGAGTTCAAGACCAGCCTGAGCAACATAGTGAGATCCTGTCTCTACGCACATATGTAGACAAAATAAATTCTAAAAAGATAAACAAATAAACAAATAAAATTATTTGCTTGACACCTTTGTCCAAAATCAGTTGATTGTGAATGAAAGGGTGCAATTGATGTTAAAATGTACAATTTATGTACTACTAGAAATGCTATAATTATAAATAGGTCATCATTGACTGTAATATACATTCAGATTTCAGAGATGTTAGTATTCAAATATTTGTTGCTCTGAATCAATGAAATATATTATCTCTAAATAGCATTGGATTACAAATAAATGCATAATACCAGTAACTGTCTGATTATCTCTTTATTACTTACTCTCAAAATTTTCTTAAAGTGTGGCTGTCTGAAAATATTTTATATAATTGTGTATTATGTTTCCACTTGAATATAAAAGAACTTGTGTATCTCATTTACTACTGTATTTCTAGCATTTAGATATAGGAAGTACCCATGATTTATTTATTTAATGAATGATCAAAGACATTTATTTCTCTGACCTGTCAATCTTTATATAAGTGAGTCATCTTTGGGAAATTTTTATTCAAAAAAATTTGTTATAGGGAATGCTACTGAGCAGAAGTGGTGTTTGAGGTAAAAAGCTGCTTAAGGAAGTCTACAAATTATCTGTTTTATTAAAGGATGAATGTGGAGTGGCATTGTTTTAATAGCCTTTTGTTTTTTCTTTCTTTCTTTCCTCCTCCCTCTCCCCCTCCTTCCCTCCTCCCTCCCCCTCATCTCTTCCCCTCCCCTCCTCCCTCTTTTTCTTCTTTTAGCAAAAGCAAGTTCTCTGAGGACATAAAATCATTTTTTTATTCATACAAGTCAAATTGATGAATGGGATTCAAATTACTAAAACCACATTTAACTTCCGAATAAAAATTTACTGTCTTGCTTTTCTAATGCTTTGAAGGTGACATAATCTTGTTTCAAAGGATTTTTTTTTTGGTCATGAAAAGAAGAAACAAAAAATTTTGCTTAGGATGATAAGCTAACTTTGTCTTAAAAATAAGCATTGCCCGTAATTCTCCAGCAAGCTGAATGTGGAATGTTTGACAATGCCTTTTGAAACACGGAGAAAAAGAGTAGGCTACTAATAAGGTACAAAGTTTAAAGCTAAGACAATCTACCCTTCTCACTTGCTTCTGTCCTCGAGCATTTAATCATGGGAGTCCGATAAAATGCAAATGACAAATTTCAAAACCCTGTAAAGTAGATGTTAAGATTTCAAGTTTCTAGTGATTTACTTGCTATTAACTTCGGGTTTCCCTAGCAAAATTTTCCTCTATTTTTGAAAGCTATAGTATAGAGTCTTATGTTAATTTGTGTAATACAGAACAATTTATTCTTATTTGTATTACTGTGTGAGATACGGTATATTACCATGTGAGATACAGATACTACTCTGCGAGATACTTTTCCCCTTTCATTTATTTGGGTAATCAGAGCTAATCTTCCAATGTGTTTTGTGATTCTGGACAGACATCTTTGTATTTTGGGCTGTTGCCTGCGGCCGCATTTCTCCCAGTACTGGAATGTGTGCAGTTGCCTATGTCCTGTTTCCTTTTCAAGGGTGTCAGCATAGTCTACACAGTCTGTGGAGGTCGAGCATCCCTTGAAATAGTGACTCCAGGATTGTGACTCAAAATATTTACTCTACTTGTGTGCCCCAGAACAAGCAAGCTTTCCTTTCCTTTTTCCACACTCAATCTATCACACGTCCTCTGAATGGAACTTCTACATGATGTTGAATCGAGTGTTTTAAGACTTGGTTTCTAGCCAGGCTTGGTGGCTCAACCTGTAATCCCATGCCTTGGGAGGCTGAGGTGAGTGGATTGCCTGAGCCCGCGGGTTCGAGACCTGCCTGGGCAACTTGGCTAGACCTCATCTCTACAATAAATCAAAAAATGATCTGGGCGTGGTAGTGCGCGCCTGTAGTTCCAGCTACTTGGAAGGCTGAGGCGGAACGATCGCCAGAGCCCCAGCAGGTCGAGGCTGCAGTGGCCGGGAATGGCCACTGCACTCCAGTCTGGGCGACAGAGTGAGACTCCAACTAAAAAAAAAAAAAAAAAACCCGGTTTCTGAAAAAAAATTGATTACTGAAGGAAAACTCCCTATTGAGCAAAATTCTTGAAAAGATTGTAATTGAGGTTATAATTCTGTTGAAGCTGAAGGCATCGAAAGCAGTGGACAGTTTTGGTTTTTTTTAAGACTGTTGACCAAGTTTTGGTTGCCAATGTATGTCATGCTTTATGATTGACTTCTTCTGTTTGGTAATGTAATTGAAAACATAGTGAATCACGTGGTGCTTTAATGCATGGCTGTTGTTTTTTAGTATATCTAAATTTTAGGAAATCTCCAAAGTTGGTTTTCAAATTAGTTTTTCAAGTTTACTTTTTTTTGTCAGAAAAAGCCAAGTTGTCTGATACTTTTTGATATTTGACCGGTGCTCCTTCATTCTTGTTAAATACCATCATCGCTAAATAGTTTTCCACATGGAGAGGACTGTATTCTTGTGTTTTATAATACTTGATGATGAATATAAAAATTAAAAAAACATGCAAAATTGTACTTTTCTAGCTTAAGCTAAGCTTCACATTTGTAAAGACAGATATCCGGCTGAGCTCGGTGGCTCAGGCTGTAATCGCGACACTTTGGGAGGGCAAGGCAAGTGGATTGCCTGAGCCCACAGGTTCGAGACCAGCCTGAGCAGCTTGGCGAGACTTTGTCTTTACAATAAATAAAAAATTAGCCAGGTGTGGTAGCACACACCTCTAGTTCCAGCTACTTGGAAGGCTGAGGTGGATGGATCACCAGAGCTCAGCAGGTCGACGCTGGGGTGGCCGTGAGCGTGCCACTGCACTCCAGCCTGGGCGACAGAGTGAGGCTCCAACTCAGATAAAAAGACAGATTTCCATAATCGTTATGGCAGGGAATGTTTTCAATATCTTTTTTAAAATGGGAGATAGAACACAGTAGCAATGACAAGCATATGCTACTTGACAGTGCATAGCAGTGTCTTGTGCCGCCATTTACACATTTAGAGAAAAATACATTTGTTAAGAAAAACACTTTTTCAAGGCGGTAGGAAGAGAATTGGATAACATTTTACAAAGGAGAAACTTCTCTTCAACTTTTTTAGGAATAGAATAATTGAAGAAAGAATGCTTAGCATAGAGGACAACTAAAAAATTCCATGAAGTTCATTATTAGCATGGCATATAGGCTCTTGGCAACCAGTCCCCTCTCTACCATTCTCTCTAGTCACTGTGAACAACTCACAATTCTCTAAGGCATCCAAGATTATCCACTGTTACTCTTTTTGTTTGTTTTGTTTTTTTTGAGTCAGGGTCTCACTGTTGCCCAGGCTGGAGTGCAGTGGCATGATCACTGCTCACTGCAGCCTCGACCTCCTGGGCTGAGGTGAGCCTTCTACCTTAGCCTCCCGAGTAGTGGGGACTATAGACATGCAACACCGCACCTGGCTAATTTTTTTATTTTTTTGTAGAGAGAAGGTTTTGCTGTGTTGCCTAAGCTGGTTCAAACTCCTGGCCTCAACTGATCCTGCCACTTGGCCCTCCCAAAGTGCTCAGATTACAGGTGTGAGCCTCCATGCCTGGCCTCATTCTTACTTTTTTTTGCACAATATTTTCTCTTGGCTCAGAAAGAATTCTTTCACTTCCACTTTGAGCCATAACTTTTCCCCATAACTCTTTACACATTCCTCCACCATAATTGCTTATTTCCATAATTCTACATTTAAGAAAACATCTGTGTTAGACAGATATTTCCTTAAGAGGCAGACAGTCATTTTATCATGAATTAGGGTCATGACTGAACAACTACAACTAAGATTTCAGGTAGAATTTGAATCCAGTATGGAAAAAGTAAAGTTTACCAGGTAAGAGGGCCTTGTGTATGAAGGCCTGTGGATGGGAATGAACATGACTTGTTTCAGAGACTGGGGACTAAAGATAAGGGATTTCATATATAAAAAATAAATATATCTTGAAACCTTGATAGAAATTTATCCATTAGATCTAGAGTACTATTACCTTAATTTAGCAAGGAACCTGTGTCTTAGGCTAATAATATACTTTACTGAGATTCTTATGTATATTAGAGGAGAAAGTAGATTTGTCTTTGAGGGACTATGCAGATTTGAATAAAAAAAAATTTCTGAATCTGAAACTGAAAGAGATATAGGGATTGGCTAAATAAACCACTGTCTAGCTATGTAATGGGGTACTACACAACAATAAAATTGATACTACAGTTCTTCTTTTATTGACATATTGTTGTGGAAGAAAAGGTATACATGTTTATATATAATAATTTTAATGCTATCTTATATATTGGTTTTAAATATCTATTTCATATAAGAAAATATATGTATATATTTATATGTGATAAATGTGATATGTCTTTAGGATAGACATTAAAAATTTGAAAATTTTTACTTATAGAAAATTTGAAACAGTAATACAGTGAACAATACACAATTCCCCTAACTTCACCCATTGCTGAAGACATTGTGACACTATACCCTTAAATACCTCGGCAATATCTCCTAAAAACATTTTCTCACATAACCATAATATGATCATCACACATAGAAAGGCATCATTGTTATAAATACCATAATATTATTAGTAGTAACAATGTAATTCAGTAATAATGCACACATTATTATTAGTATCTACAGTTCATAATTAAAATTTCCACAATTATTCTAATAAAGTCCATTGTAACTTAAAAAAAATTTTAAGATACAAGATTCAATGAAGGATCACATCTTGTATTTAGTTGCTATGTCTCATTGGTGTCTTTTAATTTAGAAAAGTTTCCTACTCTTTATCTTTCATGATATTGACATTTTGGAATGATCTATCTCAAGTGTCTTGTAGGAGGAAATACTTGTGTTGGCAAGAATATTGTGATGTTGAAGCTGTCCCACTGCATCATTTTGTTTTTGACACTGAAGCTTTAGAGTACAGGAATTATTTCCCAATATCAGGGACTGAAATAATAAAAATAAATGTTTGAATATAGGGTGCCAGGTTGAATTCTTTTTTCTACCAGCCAGATCATGTCTCCTGGATTCTAATTCTCATATTATAATGTCATTGGCACACATCTTAGTCTTTTATTTTATCGTCATCATTACAAGAAAGTGTTTCATAGCCTTTAATTTTCATAAATATTTTTATGCCACAGAAAGAACCTCTGAGAATATGGTAGGTTGTTGTAAGTATTTGTTTAATAGTTAATTATCTAGCAATTTAGCAACTGGAAAACTTCATTTACAATTCCTTTTTCATGTCTGCATTATGATAATTGATGGAGTTAATAATGTCATGGAGATACTTCTAAGTCCTCATGTGTTATATTTCTCTGATTAGTTGAAAGTCCCTAATGTGTATGAAGTGTATGAGATAAATGACCTGTACAGTATTTGATTAATCAAAGGTGCTCTATTCCTCCACCTGGCTATTTAGAAATAAACTCTGTTATGCTAAGAATAGTGTATTTTGTTCCTTACTCCTCATAATTATTCTTTTTTAGGCAATAGAGATTATGACAAGGATGATCCATTGGAGTTTAAGTCCCACCAGTGGTTTGGAGCATCTGTGAGATCTAAACAGGATAAAATTTTGGTAAGTCTTTTGAATATTCACTCACAGATGAGTTTAGTCAATTTGCATGAAGACACAAGAGGTTTTATGTTTTCAAGCTCATAGTAAAACTCAGTATGCACAAGGGTACAGGGTTTAATGAAATAAGATAATGCTGATCAAAGGCTACTCATCTGAGGATGCTATCCCTATGGTCCTTCTAGACCAGGCTTCTGCTTCTTTCCACCTTAATTCCTTCATTGTTCATTTTTCCTGCCCCTCTTGATAGTTGCCATCAGTTTATTTCTATCCAGTCAAGTTGAGGAATATCGCTAGCTCTTAATTCTCCCTGAATCTTCAAAGGCCTATTTCCAAACTACCTATTTGGCATTTCCCTATGAATACCTAATAGATGACTCAAAATGAACATGATCAAAATAAGACTGTTATCACTCTCCATCAAAAAGTAAAAACAACAACAAAAAACTATTATACAAATCTTCCTCAGCTTATTAGGAGGTGTGGCTCTCCACGCTATTTACCAGTGAGCCCTGTCAATTCTGCCTTTAAAATATATCCTACATTATCAATAGATCCCCATCTCCACTATTTCTACCTGGCAACAAACCACCATTATTTCTCACCTGAAACAGTGCAATGGCTCTTCTCACCTCTCTGCTTCCTCTCTTGCCCCAACAATGATCTCTTCTCCACAGAAGGACTAGCAGACTACTGGGACATTTCAGCTTCTTAATTACTATGGTCAAGTGGCTTTCTATCACTCTCTGAATAAATATTGCAAGCTCATCCTGGCTAATCAGCATCTCCAGAGCCAGGTCACTAGCTGTCTCTTTGGTGTCATCTCACACTTTAACCACGCTGGTCTTTTTATCTTTTTCACATGCCATGTCATTTCAGTTAGTAACGTAGTACTTATGTTCCCTCTGTTTTTGTTAATAGTCTTGTTGATGACTTGGCTAGCATCTTGTCATTCAGATTTCAGCTTTTATTTCAGTTTGTCAGATAGCTTTTCCTTATTTAATTACTTACATAGTTTTTATTATTACTTTTATTTTTATTCCTGATTATGAGGCATTAAGAAAGGATTTATTTAGGTGGTGGTTTCAGCAGGAGTTTAAAGGATATGCTACATTTTAGCAGTTGGAAGTGAAGGATGTTAAGAGTGGAGGCATTCTAGGTAGAAAGGGGTGCAAAGAAGCTGAGGTCAGCAGAAGGAGCAGATCGTCCACTCTGGAGCATCAAGTATGTGTAGAGAGGTAATAACAATTACCTACCTTCACTTTCTTCACTAGCCCTGTGTTGATGATGTCTGCAGTGCTTATGTTAGCATTGTACTTCAAAAAGTATTATAGAAAATCCATTGCACTGTATTTCCAGTACATTAAAAACAAAAAAGTCAGTTTATTTGGAAAGTAAAAAAATTAGCATTGCAAGTTTTAAACTCTCTTCTTTTTCTTTCCACAATCTAGATGTCTTTTCTTTCTTTCTTTTTTGGGGGAGGGGATGGGGGGACTTTGGGAAGTTTCTTTTTTTTATTTTAATTTTTTATTTTGAAGATGTGGGATACAATTCAGGGTTAGGTATACAGATGGTCATTATGCAGGTACCCTTGTTGATGAGGTGTGCCCTCCCACCCCCCCCAAGAATTAAGGAGCCAGGTGTGGTAGCTCACACCTGTAATTTCAGATACTTGGAGGCAAAGGCAGGATGATCACTTGAGGCTAGAAGCTGAAGATCAACCTTAGCAGCCCAGTGAGACCTCACGTTTACAAAAATAATATTAATAATTGTATATTTTCGTGGGGCACATAGTGATGTTTTAATGCATAAAATGTATAGCAATCAGATCAGGGCAATTAGCATTTCTATCACATCAAACATTTATCATTTCTTTGTTTTGGGAGCATTCAGTATCGTCCGTCTAGCTATATGAAATGATATATTACTGTTAAATATATTCATCCTACAGTGCTATAGAATGCTGTAAGTTATTTCTTTTTCTTTTTTTTTTTTTGAGTTGGACTCTCACTCTGTCACCCAGACTGGAGTGCAGTGGCCGCTCCTGGCCACTGCAGCCTCCACCTGCTGGACTCCGGCAATCCTTCCGCCTCAGCCTCCGAGTAGCTGGAATTACAGGTGCACGCTACCAATTTCTTCTATTTAGTTGTAATTTTGTATCCTTTAACAAATCTTTCACATGAGGCTGTGGGTTCGAGACCTGCCTGGGCAACTTGGCAAGACCTCGTCTCTACAATAAATCAAAAATCAGCCGGGCGTGGTAGCGCGTGCCTGTAGTTCCGGCTAATTGGAAGGCTGAGGTGGGAGGATCTCTGGAGCCCAGCAGGTCGAGGCTGCGGTGGCCGGGAGCGGCCACTGCACTCCAGCTGGGCGACAGAGTGAGACTCCAACTCAAAAAACAAACAAACAAACAAACAAACAAAAACCAAATCTTTCCCTATCCCAACCTTCCCGCTACCCTTCCCAGCCTGTTCTACTTTTTATTTCTGTGAGATCAGTTTTTTCCTGCTTCCATATATGAGTGAGAACATGCATTGTTTAACTTTCTGCTCTTGGCTTATTTCATTTAACATAATGTACTCTATTTTTATCCATGTTGCCAAAATGACAGATTTTATTATTTTTTTATAGATGAATAGTATTCCACAGCATATATAAACCACATTTTCTTTATCCATTCATCTGTTGTTGACCATCTAGGTTAATTTCACATCTTGGCTGTTGTGAATAGTGCTGCAATAAACACATGGATACAGATGTCTTTTTGATAGATTGGTTTCCTTCCTTTAGATAAATTTCTCATAGTGGGATTGCTGGATCATATGGTAGTTCTATTTGTAGTTTTCTGAGGAATCTTCCTACTGTTTTTCATAGTGACTGTGTATTTACATTCTCACCAGTACTGTATAAGAGTTCCCTTTCCTCTGCATCCTCACCATCTATTCCTTTTTGGCCTTTTGATAATATCCATCCTAACTAGGTTTTGATTCGCATTTCCCTGATGATTAGTGATGCTGGGTTGTTTGGTTTTTTGCTATAGAAATGTTTGAGTTCCTTGTATATTCTGATTATTAATCCCTTGTCAGTTAAATAGTTTTGCAAATATTTTCTCCCATTATGTAGGTTGTTTTCACTCTGTTGATTAGTTTATTTGCTGTGCAAAAGCTTTTTAGTTTGATATACTCCCCTCTTTGTTTTTTGTTTTTTTGCTTTTGTTGCCTGTGCTTTTGAGGTCTTATTCATACAGTATTTTTTTTTTTTTTTGCAAGATCAGTGTTCTGGAACATTTTCTCTGTGTTTTTTTTCTAGTAGTTTTATAGTTGTGGGTCTTAGATTTAGGCCTATAATCCATTTTGAGTTGATATTTGTAGAGTAAGAGGTGGGGGTCTAGTATCAATTTTCTGCATATGGATATCCAGTTTTCTCAGCACCATTTATTGAAGAGACCATCGTTTTTTTTTCAATGAGTGTTTTTGGCACTTTTGTCAGTTGGCTTTAGATATGTGGATTTATTTCTGGGTTCTCTATTCTGTTTTATTGGTCTACGTGCCTGTTTATATGCCAGTATCATCCTGTTTTGGTTACTACAGCTTTATAGAATATTTTGAGGTCCAGTACTGTTATTCTTCCATGTTTGTTCTTTTTACTGAGGATTACTTTGACTGTTTGATGTCCTTACTCTCTTATTAATAAATTATTTGCTGTATAATTTAGGGTTATATCCTACATGCATGAGCGTGTTATTTAGTTCAAAATTTGATTCAGTCTGAGATCTTCAGCTGAGCATATAAATACCAAGCAATAAACTGCCTGGAATAATAATTTTGCTAACTAATTTGAAAAAGTATGTATGAACTATAAATGTAGTCTTCAAGTGAATGTGAGAAAAATATTTATTTTAAAATCTTTACCCACCACTGTGATAAGGAATTTAAAGGATAGGTTTGACTGATTTTTATTAATACTTAAAATTGATGCTATATTCTGAGGTAGTATAGATTGTTGGAAACACGAATTTTTCAAAGAATTTTTATGTCATGTATTAAACCTTTGATTTTAGGCCTGTGCCCCATTGTACCACTGGAGGACTGAGATGAAACAGGAGAGAGAACCTGTTGGAACATGCTTTCTTCAAGATGGAACAAAGACTGTTGAGTATGCTCCATGCAGATCAAGTATGTACAGGAAGTTGTCCCAGCTAGGGGCGGGAAGCCTAGTTTGTTAAAAAATTGTGTATGGGATAAAACTTGTAGACATATGTTCATGTTGATGTTGAGAGCAAAATGAAAATACTACTAATGTAAAGAAATTATAAACGTGACATAAACAGGCTACCTAAGAACTCATTTTTATCTTCCTTCATTAGTACTAATTAAAATCTGATTTGGGAAATCTGTATTTTAATTGCTGTTAATCAGAAGTTGCTCAGTTGAGCTTCTCTAACAGAAGGTGTGAACCCCCATAGCTAAAGATGCCGATGTAGCAAGTCTAGGTCATACCTGGGTACCTGCATTCTTAGCGAGCTCTGCAAGATAATTCTGATGGATACCAAATAGATTAATAATGATGTTGAAAATAAAAGTCATGTCTTACAGAGCCGTAGTTTACATAGGAAGCTGAACACTGAACTCAGGAGTCTTGAGTCTGGATTTCCCTGTTCTTAATCAAGCTTTTTTGTTAATTGTTAATCTGATACCAAGCCCACTTTTATTTTGGTGATTCAGAAGATTTCATACTCTTTTCTAATATTGTTTGAAATTTCAAAAGAAATTCATATTATGGCTAAAGATAATTTGAATACTTAAAATTTTGACTTTTTTTTTTTTAAAGCATTTCTAATTTTGATTATGTTTTTCCAAACTCTATGCATCCTTTCAACCTTGGAGATCCCAATCCTTTGGGCCCTCCCATCCTTTGTTGAACTGACTGCTACTCCAGATCCTCTTTATACCAAAAGCATAAAAATAGATTATTGAAATACATTATAGTGTTTATATCCGGAGTACTTTTTAGGGCATTACTTTTTTATATTCTACTAGTCACCAAATAGTTTAGTAAAGAGAATTAGTAATAACAGAACAGCATGTAAGTCTTTTACTGCTACTTTTTTTTCTTCTTCCATGTTAGGAGATTTGTGTCACCAGGTCAAGAGCTACTCTGTCCTCAACATTCTAAGTAATTGAACCTGTGGGAAACTGCAAATTATTTCATTAAACACTTTCTTAGCTCACCATCTTGATCTTACCTTTTGTGAATGGGGAGTGGTACCTACTCAGATCCGTATTGTGTATTAGTAGAGAGTACAAATTAGGTCAGAAAGTGTACTCTGTACAGGATGGGGAAAGTTGGCAGCTTTATCCTCAGTGCTTTGTAGAGCCATGTTTAGAACCACCTTTATGTTGTCATTTTGGTCATGGTACTGTCATGTTTGGTGGTGTGTAGAAAGTCTGAGGGCTAAATTTGTATATTGCAAAAATGTTTCTATTGTGAGAAGATAATTTTATAGCTATGAAGAATGAGCTAACCCTTGTGTGCCTGGCTTGTAACTTGGTTTTACAAAGCACACACACACACACACATAATATCACTCTTATTCTCATTTGAAAGATGTGGGAACTGAGAGTCATACAGTTGAAGCACTTTGTTTGCTTCATCTTATGGTACCAAATGGTCAAATGAGAATTTGAACACAGGTCTGTCTATTCCAAAGACAACTTTTCCCTGCATTACTAACAGTAGAAAATGCTTTCCATTTCATCTGCTTCTGTATTAGCATAGCTTTTCTACAAATAATATATCTTGCTTTTATGAATATAGGTTTAGATAATCCCTGATGTGTAAGAGTACGTGGAAATCCCTAGAAAACGTGCATCCTAATGATGATCCTTTGTGTATATGTCACATATTGCTTTTATTTATTTGGTTCAGGCACAGAAATTACAAAGTCATTTTAGGCCATATTTTCTAAGGTATTTAATGTCCAAGTCAGGTCAGTAAACTGTAGCTTGAGGACCTGTTTTTGTAAATAAAGTTTTATTGGAATACTGGCACATTCATTCGCTTATATGTTACCTATAATGAGAAAGTTGAGTTGTGAGAGTTGAATAGTTTCCACACTATGTGGGCTGTCCACAGTAAGCTTAAAATATTTACTTTGGCCCTCTACATAAAAAATTTGCTGAATTCTGATCTAAATAAGTTTTTTATGGAAAGCTCAAAGAGCTACCTCAAAAAGACAAAAAAACAAAGTGCTTGCCTTTCTCCCTGATAGACGTGGCTTTCAGCAGCCCTTGATTATTGTACATGCTTTTTGATTCAACCTTGGAAGTATTAAGCTACCCATAGGCTCAAATTACAAGGAGAAGAAAACTCAGAAGTGGAGTCTGAGAACCTGATATATTCTCATATCCTGATGACAGTCTACTTATAGTGGTGGTAAATTCACTTAACCACTCTTGGGCTTTTGTTTCTTTATTGGTGAAACGCTAATTCACACAAAAAACCTGAGATACAAATTTAGTATTTTGTATTTTTTAATACTTCAGTAAATTATGCAAACCAATAATTGATTTTGCATGGTAATGCCAGTTTTGTAGAGCTACACTGCTAAGTTTGCTTACCTTGATAGTGGTAGTTTGTGAGAGGAGGTTATAGGTGTTTTTTGTCTTTTTGTGTGTGTTTTTGGTTTGTTTGTTTGGATTTGTGTTTAACATGATCTCTATGGACACCCAGGACAAGGTACTTCACTGTCTGTCACCAACTTACCTTATTACTGATTACATTTACTTTTGGCCTTTCGTAACTGCAACTATGACCACTCTTGGTATTATGCAGTAGGCCAGCTGTTCTGTTTTAAAAGTGCCTGAGCCACAAATCATATGACATAAATGGTCTTTCAGCTCCATGCTCAGACCAACTGTTGTTACTTCTCTCTGCTTTCTGATAATGTTATTTGAACATAGATTTTCTTAGTTGTAATTTCTATTTGGCTTTTTCTTCCCCCTTTTCATTAAATATACATTGTTGGGAATTGTATTTCCATTGTTGATTTGAGATACTGCAGTGTAATGATATAGACATACCTGAGTTTAGGTTCATATCCTCTTATTTCCTAGCTGGTTGGCCATGGTCAATTTACTTAATTTCCTTAAAATATCTGTTTCCTCATCTGTGCTAATTGTGAATAATAATAGTATCTTTCATAAGATTGCTGTCAAAATTTTAAGAGATAATGCCATGTTAAATGCTTTAGCACAGTACCTGGCTCACACTAAGAGCACAATAAGCATTAGCCGATCTTACTGTCAGAATTAATTAGATTATTATTTGTAATACCACTGTCAGAGTTAACAAATAGGAGATGTATTAATCATCTGTAGAAATAAGTACCCAAGTCTTCACTGAAATAGGTAATATTTAACGTGAAAATCTTTCAACTGGCAGAGACACTCAGTTTAATATGTACCTGTTTGGAAAATTTTAGGGGATAATCAAGTATTTTAGCTCAATGTTCTGGGAAACTAAAATAAGCAGATAATTGTACAGTGTGGCAATAAAAAAAAGATGTCTTTATAAATAGCCTGAAATAGTTACTCAGATACAACTTGAATAAAGGAAATAAATGGCTGACTTGAGGTTAGAGCAGAATTCTTTTGTATGATTCACTAGATACCAGAATCCCCAGCTCCACTTTTTCCCACTCCCACATTGGTGTGGCATTACCCTCTTGAAGCTTTTTCTAAAAAAAATGAAAAATTTTAAATTGAGTTGTGTGTAATCTTGGGGTGTTTTCCAGGTTTTAAAAGTAAGTTCAACATTTTTTATTGGATTATTTGACAAAATTCTTGAAAGTTTGTTCTTATGACTAAAAATAGAAATTTTTGGTTCCTGTATTTGGGTATTAATTAGAGTCATAGTATAACTTTTTATATATTTGTATCAGTGGCTACAAGAATTGTTTGATAACTGAGGGGTAGTGTTTCTACTATTCCTTTCTATCCTCAAAATAAAACAAGGGGGATGTTCAGACTCCTCCTTTCCTCTATTCTAGGTACAGTATTGCTCATGAGTGAAGTTCAATTAAATTAATTGGATAATTGTTCAGACTTGTGAGAACTCCAAAAAAGGGGTAACTACAAAAGAGCAAAACTATTGAGTCTACTGTGGTTGGGAAATACTTGAAAGTGTCATGTTTAAAGATGTTTTCTTTAATTAGACCCCACTACTAGTGTGTTGTGAGGATAGTTTTACTCTTCAGAGAACATTGTGTTCTGGCCTTGCTATTTCCTAAAATCCTAAACTACGTTGTTTGTAGTTTTTCATTTTTGTTGTTGACTATAAAATGTATGTATAGGATATGTATGTATTATGAATGTTATTCATAGTAACAAAGGTCTTAGGAAGACTTAGCAACCTTAAGGTAATAGGGAGAAAGTGGTATTTCAATTGGAATTTTTAACTTGCAGGTCACAACTCATTGGTGTTTTCTGAAATCAGTATAGTGGATCACAACCAGTTTTTTTTTTAATAAAATGAAATAAAATAGAAACTATCAGAGTATATTGTATATAATAGTAAAATTATTGTTTTGTAAAATTTTGTTTACATACATTGTATGTTTTACACACACACAATGTATGTTGGGTTGTGAATGTATATAAACTGTAATCTTGTAGGTTGTGGTTAAAAAAAAAAAAAGGTTTGAAATCTACCATTTTAATTGATCTTTCTGTTCTTTGGTGACTGGTCCAGGTACCTAATATGGCTTCCATCTCTGAGGAAATGTGCTGATAATGTACATACTTGCTTTTTTAGAATGTGATAATAACTAAGTACCTGAGTGAACAACACTCCCAGAAACTAGTACATTATCTTATGATTATCATGATATCAGATTTTTTTCATGTTTTGTTTTGTGTTCTTTGTTTGCTTTTGGGTTTGTGTATATTTCCAATCTTTTTATTTTAGAAAATATTGATGCTGATGGACAGGGATTTTGTCAAGGAGGATTCAGCATTGATTTTACTAAAGTAAGTTCTCATTTAAGACTGAATGAGATTCAGATCTGCTAAACTATGGTTAAAAATAAACTGATCAATACTTCAGCTTCTTTTAGGCTTTTTCCTGTTTAATGAAAATAGCTAATAAAACAACCCATTCATTTAAACATTCTTTGTCTTATATTATTCCCCCCCTAGTAAACATTGCTTATTTGAAATAGGGAGACATCACACTGGGGATGGAGGAAAGTAGAGAATCTCCTCAGTAACTATTATAGTATAATAGTATAGTATAATAAGTAACTATTATAATTTCATAGTAAAATTTCCAGTTGTATGAATTTATAGACTATTACAATGTTCTATTTTCAGCTGAAATTCATTTTTCACAAGTGCTATTGATGGGAGCTTTATTACATTAGATTTTAGTTACGTAAAAGCTGAGACATGTTAGTGTCCACCATCTTTACGTGCTTATGGGCACAAGTGAAGCTGAAGCGATTTAATAATTGTAAGAAATCCCAAATGCGGGCTCTGCATTTTTAACTATATTGATATGCTCTTCAGAGTTGATTGTTTTTGTCTGTTTTTTTTTTTTTAAATAAGAATTTCATTTATATTTGGAAAGGTAAATTTTCTTTAGTACTTTTCTTTATATACTTTTCTTTTGTGTGTTTATATTTATTTTGGGTATGGTATGTGAGCATTTTGAATATCAAAGTGAGATGATCGATTCCTTCTAGAAAAGTCTCAAAAATATATTGTTTGCTTAAAATTAGAACTTCCTTAGAAAGATTACTTCTTTAGAAATGTGAGCAAAGAGGAGTGCCTACAATTTATAAAAACAACTGAAAATCATGTGATGTAGAAGAACTAATAAAATGTTTTCATATTTTTAAAAATTTGTATTCTATCTTCATTTTTATTTTGTTTTTTCTAGACTAGGTATTGATAATTATAGTTAACTCTCCTTAGTATGTAATTGATTTTAATATACTCAATTTTATATGACATTACTTGTAATTCCAAAGTTAAAGAAGTCAAAGAAGGATAAAGTACATTAATAAGTATTAGGTTTAAATTTGCATGATGAATTTCTAAGTAGGTGCTTTTTAAAGTGTCCATGTTTTCTGAACCTATGACTATACAACTTTAATTCCAGCCATAATCTCATACTATGAAAATCATTGTTAAATAGACTGTTCATTTTCTTAAACTCATTTCCGAGAAAGGGTGTCCTTTTAAGCAATTTAGAAATGTCTTTTACATAGCCAAGGGAGGATAGTGTTGAAAGCTTGAGAAGATTATATGTACATTTAGAGGGAAAGAATTTTTCTCTTAACTTTAGCAAGAAGAAATTTCCAAAATATTGTGTTCAAACACAAAATACCTTGAATTAGATACTTTCAGTTTGTTACATGTGTAGGAAATGCTAAAGTGAAATATATATATATATTTATATGCCCTGAAAATTGTGTTCTCTAACTTTACTCCTGTTTAAATCTGCAAGATACTAAAAGTTTTCCTCTGAAAGAAAAATCTTCAATGATTATTAGAAAGCAAATTTGCGTTAAAGAGTCACCAATCTAATATACCAAATTAAGAAATGACCTTTTAAAATTTATAACGTATACTTTGCGTTAGTACTTCATTCCAAATTAGTGAAGCAGTCCAGGTACACAGAAAAAAAAATGTTTTTACATTTTCATATATTAAATGAATGTAACTTTTTATTTAAATTTTATTTTAGAAAAAGTAAAATTAAAACTACTGAAACTGAGTTAGGTAAATTTGACATTGCTTTGATATATGTGTGTGTATATATCTTTCATATATAAATAAACATAGTGTATACCTATATATCTTTTATGTTTTTGCATTAATTTGTTTCCAAAGCTACTTGTTTTTAAGAAAATATCTTTTTATTTGATTCCATCTAGGCTGACAGAGTACTTCTTGGTGGTCCTGGTAGCTTTTATTGGCAAGGTAGGTTAGTATTTTTAAAATTACCCGACACTGTGTGTCTCTGATTCACCTGGCTTATCATATATCTATGACATTTTTCAAATTCTTTTAACTTTTGTTTTTTTTTTGAGTTGGGTCTCACTGCCTCCCAGGCTGAAGAGCAGTAGCATGATTATGGCTTAACACAGCCTCAACCTCCTGGGTTCAAGGGATTCTCCTGCCCCAGCCTCTTGAGTTGCTGGGACTACAGGATTGAGCCACGAGGCCTGTCCAACATTTTTCAAATTATTTCAAATAATTTTTCAAATTAAAGAAAGGAATTGAAAATACAGTAAACACTCTGTTACACAATTTTTTAAAAAGAATATAGTATATATTAAATATGTACATGTTTCTAATAGAAAATAAACTGAATGTTTTTAAAGTAAATATAAAAAATAGTTTTAAATAGTTTATTTTTAGTGTGTGAAACATGTACTTCTCCATGTTTATTCTCTGGAGGCCATGATTAGGGAATGTAGAGAAGCAAATTATGGCATTCTGAAAGCTCAAGGTTTTAAAAGTATTTTGAAGTTGTTCATTAGAATGTTTAAATGATTTTTTTTCTCATTGATCACTAACATTGAGAATGATCTCTTTAAGAGTCTGGGGACTTTGAAGTTTTTTAAAAAACATAAGTAAGCTGGCATTTATATCAAGAAACAATACTCTATTCTTCAGTGGTCCTAGTAGGTCTCATAAATTGCCTTTTGAACAAATGTTTAACAGATTATTATTGTTGACAGTCTGAAAACAGGTAATGAAAGCAGTTTAGTTGCTTTGTTTTATTTATCATTACAGTTAACCAAGTATTTATTTCATTAATATATTTACATTTAGTTTCTGCTAAAAGGTGACACAAGGTGAACTCTTGTTTATTAACATTCTGACATTCCAACATTGTCAGTATTTGTAAGGATTGGAAAACCTATGACTATATTGACTTGAAAGTACTTTTTAACTCCGAACTTTTTTATTCTACACTATACTTTCTAACTTTTTTATTCTACACTACACTTTCTATACTTACTTCTTCATAGGAAAACCCATGCTTGTTTTTGCTTTATAGAAAGGGAAGCTAAAGAAAGAGGTTTCTGGAGGCAAATAGGGTGGAAGGAGAATAAGAAGGAATGAAAAATAGGAATAAGAGGAAAACTGAAAGGCAAGGCGAAGGAGGGCACAAGGAAAAGAGAAAAATCAGGTGTCAAAGACAGGGACCAGAATGTGAGATATACTAAAACTGAAAAATCTGAATTTCTATGAATTATGTATCTATTGGGAAATGAGATGATTTAGAAAAAATTAAAATTTGCTGTTTAAGGCAAAAATAGCAATCCAAAACAACACATGAAAAAATAGAGATATTAATACTTACTAGTCAGATATAAAAACATGGACTTATTTTTCTTCTTTATTGCCAATTATGTCATTGAGTAGAGGGAAAGGAAGTATCTGATAGACATGCCTGAGAACCAGAACTATCAAGGAAGCTCGAGTTTGTGATTTTCAGTGAGGAATGCTGGTTCACTCCATATTTTTATGAAACACAGCTGTGAACATATTTAAGTGATGTGTTCTTTTAATACTTGGGGCATTATACAGTGTTTGTGTGCATTCCTATTTATTATAAGTTAGAACAGATATGGACTATTGGTATTTATTGGAGTTTTATTGTAAGTGGTCTACATTCTGTAATTAAATTACAGAATTAAATTACAGTGAATTGGCAGAGAATATTTTGTTTTTATAAGATAAACGTCATTTATTAATGATTAACATCAGCAGGTTTCACCCTGGAAAGTAAGTACATCAGAATGAATTTTTCTAGAGAGCTCAGAATTGTCTCTGTAAGATTGGAGAAAATTATATTGTTTTATTCAAAGAGATGATGAATTTTCCTGTGTTCTTTGGTTTAAGAAATATTTACTGAATTTCTCTTATGTTTTCGGCATTGTTTAGGCACAGAAGATAAAATAGTGACCCAGACACAAAGTCTTTCTGCCCTATAGATTCCACCTATGTGACTGGACAGATTGGAACAGGACTGAAAACTTTAGCTTTTACAAATTTCTTTCTAAAACAGCAGAAATGAGAGGAGATTTTGTTCCATTTGATAAATCAGCTATCCTTTCTTGATGGGGGAGGGCAGTCTGATTTTTTGTGTAGTCATTTAGATTTTTTGTCTCCCTAATAACTTAAGATTGTGAATTTAGCCACTCATTTTTCATAAAGGTGTCCAAATAACTAGTTTTAAAAAACCAATTAAACCAATTATTCTGATTATAAGGTAACAGTATTTAATTGTTTCAGTAAAATTTTCAAGTTTCAATGGATTTGACTGGGACATAGCCTTTGATTTTGTTATTCTACTGATTTAACATTGATTTTTAGTGAGTTAAGACAGATTGTGTATTCTTAAATTTTTATTAGCAGAGACTAATTTTAAGTACTGGCTTAGATTGAAAAACTATAAGTTAAAAATATTAAATTTCAGATTTAGCATTATCAAGGAGAATTATTTAAGAATAATAATTGGAAATACTAAGATCTAATACTATTTTCTTTCATGCAGGCACCATCTGTTGTTTGTAGCACAAAGTTCCCATTGGAAGATTATTCATCTTATAGATATATGTATATTTTTAGGTCAACTTATTTCGGATCAAGTGGCAGAAATCATATCTAAATATGAGCCCAATGTTTACAGCATCGAGTATAATAACCAATTAGCAACCCGGACTGCACAAGCTATTTTTGATGACAGCTACTTGGGTAGGTAAAATCAAAATATAGACTCATTTTATGGAGTTGTGTTGTTTGTCCTGTATTTGCACATGTTATTTTAAGTAGAAAAATAATTTATGTGAAATAGATTAATCTATGTATATATACTGGGGGTGCCAAAAAATGTGTGCACGTTTTAAGAGATGTTTGTTGTCTGGAAACAGATGGTAACCACTTTGAGCACCTCTTGTAATTGTAGAGGTAAAGCATGACTTATATTCATCTTATTGATATTACAACTTTAATATAGTATTTTTCTTTCTTAAAATATGTATACTTTTTTTGGCACCCTCTGTGTGTGTGTGTGTATGTGTGTGTGTATAAATAAATATAAATATATAAATTTTTTTTTGAGTTTGGGGGTCTCACTTTGTTACCCAGGCTGAAGTGCAGTGGCACAATCATGGCTCACTGCTGACTTGACCTCCTGGTCTCAGGCAATCCTTCTGCCTTAGTCTCCCGAGTAGCTGGGACTACAGGCACAAGCTGCTACGCCTGACTGATGTTTCTGATTTTTTGTAAAGATAAAGTCTTGCTATGCTGCCTCGGCTGGTCTTTAACTTCTGGCCTCAAGTGATCCTCCTGCTTCAGCCTCCTAAAGTATTGGAGTTACAGGCACGAGTCACCTGGCCTAAGCTTTTTTTAAAAACATAAGGAATGCACAATTTCAAATTGTTGTTGAGTGCTTAGGTTATATTACATTTCAGCAATTGAAATGGAACAGTGATTTTTTTCAGTGATAATAATAATAACTAACGTTCAAGCTATGCTGTCTATGTTCTGGGCATTATCTGTATTTGCTCATTTAATCCTCACAGGTCTATAAAAGTATTCTCTTATTGCCATTTTGTAGATGAGAACACTGAGGTACAGAGAGACAGAATAACTTGCTTTCAAAGTCACTCAATTGTAACTTACTGCTCTGAGATTCAAACCCAGGCAGTTTTGACTCTTGACATTTATTATGTTAAGCTACAGTTATGTTTCTTTTTGTTTGTTTTTTGAGTTGGAGTCTCACTTTGTCGCCCAGACTGGGTTGCAGTGGCTGCTCCCAGCCACCGCAACCTCAACCTGCTGGGCTCTGGCGATCTTTCCGCCTCAGCCTTCCAAGTAGCTGGAACTATAGGTGTGCGCTACCACGTCCGGCTAATTTTTAATTTATTGTAGAGATGAGGTCTTGCCAAGTTGCCCAGGCAGATCTCGAACCCGCGGGCTCAGGCAATCCACTCACCTCAGCCTCCCAAAGTGCTGGGACTACAGGCTGAGCCACCAAGCCCGGCTACAGTTATGTTCTTTAGGATTTAACATTCTCTTTCTTTAAATTTTCCTCCTATCAAAACAAATCATACATGACAGAAAGAGTACTTGATGTTGCTCCTTTTTGATGACTTGTAAATTTGCCGTTTTTTTTTTTTTTTTTTTTGAGTCATAGTCTCACTCTGTTGCCCAGGCTGAAATGCTCACGGCCATTGCAGCCTCCACCTGCCGGGCTCAGGCGGTCCTTCGCCTCAGCCTTCCAAGTAGCTGGAACTACAGGCACATGCTACCACGTCCAGCTTATTTTTTAATTTATTTTAGAGACTAAGTCTTACCAAGTAGCACAGGCTGGTCTTGAACTCCTGAGCTCAGGCAATCCTCTCACCTCGGCCTCCCAAAGTACTGGGATTATAGGCTTGAGCTACCATTCCTGGCATTTTTGCCCTGTTTCTAACAGACCTCTCTGTAAAGTTAATCTTTATTTTTCAAATAGAGTTATCCTATTGGAGTATTTAACTTGATTGTTTTAAAATTTATTTTTCATACACGTATGAATCTGTTACCCCTAGAAGACAAAATATTGTATAATTAAAGGAGCTCCTTGAAAATATCTTCAAGGAAAGCTTACCCAACAGGTATGCTGCAGGTGAGATCCTGTGCCCTGATGGTGTCTCTCCTTTGGTTCCTTGTTTAGGTTACTCAGTGGCTGTTGGAGATTTCAATGGTGATGGCGTAGACGGTATGATGCACTTGAGCTATATATCACCCCTTTAAAAAAATCAGATTAAGCATTTGAAACATGGCATTGAAATGTTTCAGCAATTTGAAAGCATTGCTGTGGAAAACAACAGAAGAAATGAGGGCAATGTCAACATGTTGAGGGAGTCCAGTTTTGGTCTGCGCTTACCTTCCTCTAGTGGCTGTTGAAGTTGAGACACTGTGGTCAGCGGTGGTTGGAGTCGGCCTTGGTCTCTCCCTGCTCCACCTTTCCTACCCCTACCCCTGAGAGTGATTTCTTTAGCAACTTCCTCCTGCCCTCAGCAATTCAGTCCTCTTGGACTACTTAGTGTCTTCTCTCTTTAGGCCTAATTTGTTACCTTGAGGGCTCTGTCTAGAAGGTTTTTATCCCATCCTCCCCTTGTCCATCTGTCCTCCTTCAGAGCTCACTTGAGGAGTCAAAGACTTTACTCGATTTTGATCCTGTTTCTGTCCCCCAGCTGCCTTGGCCCTATTTCAGTTTGTGCTGTTATTTTTCATTACTGTAAATGTAGTGTTGCTTCATTTTTAAGTCATTTTATCTTATCTATTCTTGTTTCACAAGAGTACAAATAACTTGAGAGTTTATTTGATGTATTTGAAAGTCCTCAAGAATCTTCCTATATTTTGTAAATTTTGATTTTGTAGTTTAAAAAATGCTGGGGTTATTTATTAGGGAGTGCCAATTTTTATACATCTATTTTTTGTTTTCTACTTTAGTAACAAAGCAAAACTTAAAGCTTTCTGACATAGCCACTTCCTTCTGCATTTTTCAGTCTTGGTCTTAAAAATGAATAATTAAGAATTTAGCTATTTTTTTTTCCAGACTTTGTTTCAGGAGTTCCAAGAGCAGCAAGGACTTTGGGAATGGTAAGAAAATTAAAAGATGTTTTTAAAAATCTCTGAGTTATCCTCTATTTTTACTGTATCTCTTATACTTTTGTTTTTCTGCACAGGTTTATATTTATGATGGGAAGAACATGTCCTCCTTATACAATTTTACTGGTGAGCAGGTAGGCTTTTAAAGCAGTTTATAATCATTGGAGAAAATTTCAGGAAATAAAAGAAAGTGTAATAGTCAATTATGTTATACTCAGATAATTCATCAAACTATTATTATTTTGGTGCGTTTCTTTCTCTTTTGTATCTGTGGACTTGAGTGTATAAACAAAAACTAGTTGACTCTGCCTTTTATGTCTTGCTTTCTTCACTGAATATTTTATTAGCATTTTCCTAATGTCTTAACACTTTTCTTGGCAGTATCAAAATGGTTTAATGATTCCATATTATTCATTATTCTAAATATAAAATAGACTTTAAACGTTTTTGCCTTTTTAAAAAACTAATTTATATAAGCACAGGCTTTTGTAATTGTATATTATAGCTTGTTTTTGTTTGCTTTGTTGTTTAATTGGAAATACAAAATCAAATCCCACACATGCAAAACCATAAAAATTTTCTTTTTTTCTGATGACATTAAATTCTCTTTTAAGGAATGATCTATACCTTTTAATTTTATTAGTTACAAAATAAAGCATGGCACAGGTGTGTGTGTTACAGATATTACAAGCAAACTTCATTGGTGAGACATAAAATTGAGCATTCTTAGGTTAAAAGTTAGTTCTTTAAAGTACTAGATATTCTCTACAAATATAGGCATTTTATAATATTCCATATTGTGTGTTTCGGAGAATTGAATAATCAGTTGGTAACGATAAAGAAAAAGTTAAACAGTAGGTGGAGAAAAAATGCCTTCTGATAGCTTGCAGACCTGAGGTTCAAGCCCACTTTTTGTTTGGTTGAGATTTCTGGGCTTTGAGAGAGGATGGGCAAATGAGTGACTAGACTCGCTGTCCCCAGAAACCTCTCATTTGTGTGACAGGGGGTTTGATGCACAAGGCAGAGTGACCTGGAGTTGCCAGGCGGGTAAGGTTGCTGCAGGGTGGTGCACCCTTTGTGCTTCAGCTCCAGCAGCTCCTCCTGTCCGAAGTCCCTGTATGTCTCTGGTCCTGCTGCATGTAGTCAGCCATGCTTGCTTTAATCCTCCTCAGCTTTGAGAAAGGGGCTGGAACCATGGGTTTTGGATAAGGACAGACCTGGGCTCTCCGAGCTTGGCCTGTTATTGCATTGGACAAGGTATTTACCACTGTAAATCTGATTCCTTGTTTATAAAACTAGGGATGCTAACAACTTATTTTGGGGTAGTTGTAACAATCAGATAAAGGTATTTCAGTTATCATGCCCAGGAAAAAACTTGTCTCAGTAGACGCCATCCTTTTGTTACACGTTTGTGGGAGACTAAGGCCCACAAATATTATTGTTACATCCTAGGCAGTGAGTCAACATGGTACACCAGACACAGTACACTTTGTTACACAGCTCCAATCCTGTCATTGAATACGGGACAAACCTTTTTTCTTTTCTTTTTGAGTTAGGGTCTCACTCTGTTGCCCAGGCTGAAGTACAGTGGCATGATCACAGATCACTGAAGCTTCAAACTCCTGGGCTCAAGCAGTGCTCCCACATTAGCCTTCCACCGAGTAGGTGGGATTACCGCAGGCACCACCACCATGCCTGGCTAGTATTTTAATTTTAATTTTTTGTTGTTGTTGTAGAAATGAGATCTTGCTGTGTTTTCTAGGCTGGTCCTGAACTCCTGGGCCTAAGCCATCCTCTCGCCTTGACCTCCCAAAGTGCTGGAATTTCAAGCATGAGCCACTGAGCCTGGCCTTATTTTCTCAATTATACTATATCAATTCAAAATAGATAATGTAGGAATTTCCCCTATCATTCCCTCTTAATATCTGACCTCATCAAATGTTGGGAACACTGCTAACTTTCCTTTATTGGCTTGTTGACTCATTCTTCACCTTCATTTATATTTAACTTGTCAATTCTTTAAGTTTTGTTTTGCATGTTGGGCTCTTTTTAGAATTTTCCCTTTTCACGTTTATTTCCATCAGGGCTGCTCTATCTGTGATGGCCAATGGTCTCCTCTGGTCAGGAGAGGGCGTTCCTTCTCCCTATGCATGATAAGTTCATAATGAATCCAAATTATGTGTAAGTCCAAAGGGAAATTGTCTGGCAAGAAATCAATTGAGGTGTGAGACACAAATGAACTCCTTTTTATATCTTTCCAAAGAGTGATTTCTTAAGAGTAGTCATAGTTTCACATACAGCCAATGTTATTGTTATCTATTATTAATAATTATTATCTATTATCCTCACTGCATAGACATCCATATCTAACTTGTTGAATTCTGTTGAAACATCTGTCTTTCTGTTAGCGTGCCTGCGTCTGGTGTTTCGAGGATGGTAGAGAAAGGGGGATAATGGGGCAGGCTGGGAAGGAGAAGTGATCGTACTTGGACTTAAGTGTCACATGTTGAACATACTGAAATGATATGCGTGGGATATTTTTGTCCATAATTTAGGAAAATAAACAAACTTCATTACCTGATTGTCACTGTGTTGGTAGAATAAACAAAAGAGAAGACATTTAGGTTGAAGCACCACATGCCAGGAAAAAGTAACTTTCTGTTTGGTACATATACCACAAATGTTAATTGTCTAAACTAGTTGGATTAAATACAAACATTTCATTTTCCTCTTGTTATCCAGATGGCTGCATATTTCGGATTTTCTGTAGCTGCCACTGACATTAATGGAGATGAGTAAGTTTAAAAAAAATGTTTCCAGACCAGTTTTCCTTTCATGTTTATTAACACTTTCCTAAAACTAAACATTTTTCTTCTGTTTCCCTGTCTCCTTCCTGCCAATCTTTCTGTTTAAGGAGGCAGTTTGAAGCAACCTTAATTATGAACCTGTGTTTCTCATATTTTTTTCAATAGTTTTTTTTTTTTAACTTAAATTTATTTATTTATTCATTTTTGAGTTGGAGTCTCACTCTGTCGCCCAGGCTGTAGTGCAGTGTCCACTCATGTCCACTCCGGTGTCGACCTGCTGGCTCTGGTGATCCTTCTGCCTCAACCTTCCAAGTAGTTGGAATTACAGGCACACGCTACCAAGCCTGGCCAATTTTTTTTGTATCTATCGTAGAGACAAGGTCTCATCAAGTTGCCGGGGCTGGTCTTGAACTTGTGGGCACAGGCAGTCACTCACATTGGTCTCCCAGAGTGCTGGGATTACAGGCTGAGCCTGGCCTTTTTTTTTTTTCCCTAAATTTGAATCAAGGTCTCACTCTGTCACCTGGACTGAGATGCAGTTACACCATCACAGTTCACCTCAGCCTTGACTTTCTGGGCTCAGGCAATCCTTCCACCTCAGCCTCCCAAGTAGCTGGTACTACAGGCATGCACCACCATGCCCAAATAATTTTTTTTGTAGAGATGAGGTCTGACTATGTGTCCAGACTGGGTCTCAAGCTCCTGGGCTCAAGTGATCCTCTCATCTTGGCTTTCCAAAGTGTTGGGATTACAGGTGTGAGTCACCTCACTCAGCCTCAATAATTTTTATAACATGAGAAGATAAAGTAATTTGATGAATTACTCATAGTTACATAGGAGAGTTATAGGAAGGTTTGAATGTGAAATGACTGCTATTGTTACCATTTTGTGCTTCTGTGTGGCTATAAGAGAGAGAGAGAAAGAGGGAAACTGAGTTTTAATAAGAAAGAAGGTGTCTACCGATAGATGGCATTTGATCTTGCTTTGGTGAAAAGATGTTGTTCTTCCAGTTATGCAGATGTGTTTATTGGAGCACCTCTCTTCATGGATCGTGGCTCCGATGGCAAACTCCAAGAGGTGGGGCAGGTCTCGGTGTCTCTGCAGAGAGCTTCAGGGGACTTCCAAACAACAAAGCTGAACGGGTTTGAGGTCTTTGCACGTTTTGGCAGTGCCATAGCTCCTCTAGGAGATCTGGACCAGGACGGCTTCAATGGTAAGATCACAGTTGGTCTGTAACCCCCTGGAGAAGTCCTGCAACCCCACCTGTCAAAGATCACAGAAGCAAACCTGCCCGGAAAGGTGGATTGAGTGTCAGAGAGTGACACATCAAGTTTAAAGACAGCTTGCTTTTTCTTATTAAACATCAGAGCAGAGTTTTCAGAAATGGACTTTTGCGAGTTATTATTCATGCAGCCTCAAAGGAGAGTGTCAGAACTGTTCATTTTTGAAGGGAACCTTCGTTTCCATGGAGCCCATTGCTAGCTGGGGATGTCGTGAGTCTCTGGGACCTGCTTAGCAGCAGTGCCCCCTGCTGTCCATTCAGCTGCAAATATAGAACTGCTCCCAGACACATTGTCAAGGCAGTGCTGACTAATGCACACCTCTTACATACTCATGCGTACCTTGAAGGTATGACTGGCCATTAATGTTTTTAAAGCCATCACTTTGTATGACTGTCTGCCATGTTCTCAGGGAGGTTATATCTCCTTCCTTCATGAGAATGCATAAAAGATATACCCATTGTTGTATAATAGTCCCATTTCAATGGCTGTTGATACCTTTAAAAAGCGAAATTGGCTTGTATTGTAGAACTCGCTTCAGAAACACGAAATATAAATTAAAAATTACAAAGTTTTTTTAAAAAAACACTCAATTATTTTGTCAAGTATTCAATTCTGTCTAGAATCAATACATAATCAGTATACAAGCAAACCAACTGTTCAACTCTCCATCGTGAACTCTAAGAGTTCTGTAGAGTTCACGATGGAGAGTTGAACAGTTGGTTTGTTTGTGTAATCGCCAATATAAAAGGCATATGTCCTCTTAAAGTTAAAGAAAAGTTATGTATTAAGAAGAAAATAAAAACTTATATGTCTCAAATAGTAGTGAAAAGGGACACGTTATTTGCCTTGTAGGCAGATCTTTGTCATGCACTAGAAATGTCATCTCCAAGATTAGTCCTGGAAGTTTCAGTGTTAGGGAACAACCTTTTACAGATACATTTTGCTTCCTAAAGTAGAGAACTTAGCATAAATCCAATTGAGCTATGGTGCAAAATTCATAATAAAACATGAAAAGAATAGTATAGACCAAATTTTTACTCATTGGTAACAACTACTGCCTAGAAAATACAGGGCCAAGTGTGCGGTTCCACCTGGAATAAAGTTGATGACTTCTTTGCTATCCAGTAGAGTCTCTGTTTCCCAGGTATTCTGGGGAATGCCAGCATGTGTTTGCTGTCACCTTATCTGAGGATAGTCCAGCTACTTTAAAGAAGGTTTTCTCATGTCATGAGTTAGCCAACATCTTGTCCTACTTTCTGTACAGTAAGTCTCCTACATATGAACAAGTTCCATTCCACGAGTGCATTGGTAAGTCCAATTTGTTCATAAGTCCAACAAAGTTAGTTTAGGTACCCAACTAACACAATTGGCTGTATAGTAATATACTGTAATAGGTTTATAGTACTTTCCAAACAAGTAATACATAAAAAAACAAAAAAGAAAACATTTTTAATCTTACAGTACAGTACCTTGAAAAGTAGAGTAATACGGTAATATGGTACGGTACAACAGCTGGCATAAAGGGGCTGGCATCGAGTAAACAGGCAAGAGGAGTTACTGACTACAGGAGGGAGAGGAGGTAGGAGAAAGTAGAACTGAGGAACAACAGCAATAGGAGACGAAGGGCAAACTGCAAGTTCACTCATGCCTGACACTGATAGTACAGTTTCTAGCTCTTCTGTCTAGTGTCCTCTTCCAGTACAGTCCTGTTTCATTCACATTAAAAACCTGCTTGGGTAAATAATCACCTTCATCAATGATTTCTCAAAGCATTTTAGGAAATTCCTGGGCATCTGTTGTATCCACACTTGCCACCTCGCTACTTAGTTTTACATTGTAAAGGTTGGCTCTACCCTTGAACCGATGAAGCCAGCCATGACTGGCATTAAAAGATGCACCTGGGGGGTGGAGGGACCACACACACACACAGAAATATGTGCCCTCTGATGCTTTTCCATGTTTCTTCTTCAAGTTTTCACAAAGGCTTTTTGCTTTTTCTGGAATCTATATTAAGCCGAGTGGATTTGACACTGATTCTGATCCTGCATTCATACCCTGAGAAGTTTCTCCATCTCCTCCATCACTTATCCATGCGTCTTCGATATTGTTGTTGACATCATCAGCACAGCAGGTGTCACATGTTTTATGATCTTGTCCTTGTTTTTTAGAATCCGACTGATGGTCGAATGATTCATATTGAAAGATTCATGTTGAACAGAAGATGGTAGAGTGGCATCTACCATCCTCTCATCTCGCTCCACTTGCTCAATTATTTTCATTTTTGTTTCCATTGTTCTTGCTTGGTGCTTCTTTGCAGTACCAGCTACAGCACCACTGCTTTTACATTTGCTTCCAGACATTCGGGGCTTGAAAGAAAGATACTGTACTGCTGCACTCTATACAATATTGTACAGTAAAGTACACAAAAGCATGCATGTGCCAATGTATGCCAGATATGTGAACTAATTTATGTTATTGGACATGCAAATCTAAGTTCGCATCTTTGAAAGTTTGCAACTTGGAGGTTCATGTGTAGGGGACTTAATGTATTTTCGTTAAAACGTGTTATCAGTCAACCCAACAAATATATACAACAACCACTTTAAAAAATTAAAGCTTAACAAAGATTTCATCAAGAGGTTTTACTTTTATATAGAGACACCATAGAAGATGATTATGGTCTCCCAAGATTTGTCCTTGGGTATTATTGTCTCAAATAGTGGAATGTGGATGATAATAGTGGAAAATTATTTGAGCTGTATTTATGTAAGTTATATATATTTATCATATCTATGATATATTTAATTATGTAAGTTATATATGTAAAGGTATGCCAATTTAGAAGTTATGCTTATCTTTTAAAACTTAAAAAAGGACAAAAGAGGGACCCTTTTACATAATTTACATACTTATTTTTAAGAATAAAAAATTCTTAGTTGCATTTACAGCAGGCTGAGCGCTATTCTAGGTGCTGAAAATAAGAGGTGAGATTAGATCCCACTCATGTCCTGAAAGAACTCAGAAGCCAATGGAGCAATATATACAGGGGTTACCAAAAAATATACACATTTTAAAAGATGTTATCTACGTATTACTTTTAGAAGTTGAATTAAATTTTGGTAGCAGTGTGTAATATGACATTTGCTCCATCATGCTTCTGCCATTTTCTTTGACTCTCCTGCCTGTCGCATGCTGATGCTAGCATTCATTTGATTAATACCATCTTTTGAGCGAATGTCATACTTAAAGTATATATACATTTTTTGGCACTCCCTGTATACAAACAAGTCAGCGCTGCAATGTGGTCATCACAGTGTTTGAGCATCACAGTGTTTGTAGTCATCACAGTGTTTTCTTCCAACTTAGGACCTGCCAACCCAACGGAATGGGCAGACGAATTTGAAAGGCTGTTTTTATCCATTTAGAGAAAGATAAATAAATAGGAAAATAAATCTTAAGTATTTCCTACAAATCCCATTTCAGTGCCTTCTGGGCATGTAGATGTGAATATTTAAATGTTCAAATACAGAAGCACTGAATTAATCACCAATTGAGTTCCTATCATGTCTCCAGTACTAGCTTCCACTCGCCTTAAGCCAAACACTTTGGTGCTATTTTTCATAAATTCATTTAATGGTGCTATTTTTCATGCATTACATTCATTTAATGGCAAAATGGTCTCATATAAGGATGAATGATCAAGGTATCTTTGGTGTCTCAAGGAAGGTGTTGTTGAGGGGGCATAAGACAGTGTGAGTACATTAAGGAAATTTAACTATTTGGTATGGCTAGTACCTAGAGGCGGTTATAGGCAACACAGACATGCCCTTGCTCTCATGAAGCTTAGGTTCGTCTGGAGAGCCATAGTAAACAGTGGGGACATCCAGAGAGTGATAATAATGTGAGTTAAAAAAAAAGTCAAGGTAATACGATAGAAAGTACCTAGACACAGATTGTGACAGACAGAGTAGGAACTAAGGATGAGCGCAGTACTGTCTGGGTGGCCGAGAAGCATTCTCTGACAGGATGACATATTGATTTGGACAGATGGAAGGAGCAAAGCTGAAAAGCCCTGGAGCAAAACCTCTTAGGGCAGAGAGAACTTAGGGCAGCAAGTATGAGCCCAGCGTTAGGAGCTAGCTTGGTGTTTAAGAAACAGAAAAAAAAGGCCAAGATTGCTGGGAAGAATGAATGAGGGTAAGAAGGTCAGGGTGCAATTGAGAGAGGAATGAGATTTGTAAGGTAGGCAGTGGACAGACCAGGTAGGGTTTTAGAGCTTATTCTGAATGCTTTGGGAAATGACTGAAGGATTTTAAGCAGGTGGTGGGTATGACATGACATGGTGAAGGTTTGGCTGTTTTGAAGAGAAAAATTTAGAGGGGCAGAAGTGGAAGTGGGAGGCCACCCAAGAAACTGCTTCCGAAGTTTGGGCAGAGGATGGCACTGGCTTGTCTAGGGTAGTAGCAATGGGGTGAGAGAAATAGACATATTGGTAATGTGTTTTAGAGTGAGAAAAGGTCATTTGGGGTTTGAGGATTTTTTTGGCAAGAATTTAAAACATTATTCATGTATGTTATTTCAGTATAAATTGAGCAAGAGCAGGATGAAGGTCATAACTTTGAAATTTCTGAGCTGGGTTGACCTCTGTTCAGGAAAAAAAACAAAAACCATGCATAAGTAATTGACTAGAATTTTAAGAGCTAAAATGAACTATAGATGAATCTTTTGATTTTCCCTCCGCCCATTCACAACTCCCCAATATTAAAGTTGAAGCATTTGAGGTCCAGAAAGCATAAATTATTTGTCCAAGATTTAGAGCCGGAATATCTAGCTCTAAGTTACTGTCACTTCTACACAGTTTTGCTCCAACTTCCTTTAGTTAAATTGTTGCTTATACCCCACTGAACTTTGAATTAATATTTATCACGATAAATAGGTTCTGTAGATATTAAAGACCTCCACATATAGGTGATTGCAAGTGCTATGACTTTCTTCTCTTTATCTCTTCCCTCTTCTTCCTTCCCCCTTCTTCCCCTTCTCCTTCTTACTTCCCTCATTCCCCTTTCCTTCCCTCCCTCCCTCTACCCCACAGATATTGCCATTGCTGCCCCATATGGGGGTGAAGATAAGAAAGGAATCGTGTATATCTTCAATGGAAGATCATCAGGCTTGAATGTGGCGCCCTCGCAGGTCCTTGAAGGACAGTGGGCTGCTCGAAGCATGCCACCAAGTTTTGGCTATTCCATGAAAGGAGCCACAGACATAGACAAAAATGGATATCCAGGTGCTTTCCTCTCAATACGTGGAGCTCTTAGATCTTTCAGTACTGAGAGCAAACAATATTAGTTACTGCTCTTTTGATTTAAATTATACATTATTTCAATTCGGTATTTCAAGCACCGATCAAGCATTTACTGTATTCGGGGCATTGTTCTCATCACTGAAGGGGATATAAAGACAAGACAACTCTATTTTCTGAGAGTATACAGTATGAAACACATACCCAGAAGTGTTTTGTTTTATTTTCTTTTATTTTATGGGGGAGTTTTTTTTTGGGTGTTTCTTTTTTTTTTTGAGACAGGATCTCACTCTGTGGACCAGGCTGGAGTACAGTGGCACAATCACAGCTCGTTATAGCCTCTAATTCCTGGTCTCAAGTAATCCTCCTGCTTCAGCTTCCAAGTAGCTGGGACTACAGGCACACGCCACCACATCCGACTACTTTTTAATTTAATTTTTGTAGAGATAAGGTCTTGCTATGTTGCCCAGGGTGGTCTCAAATTCCTGACCTCAAGCAGTCCTCCTGCGTTAGCCTAGCAAAATGCTGGGATTACAGGAGTGAGCCACCACACCTGGCCTGAATTTGTTTTATTGTCCGAAAGTCTAAAATGTCAGGGGAAAATATTTGTTGAAGCTATACATAAAAGCTTAATGCTCATTCCAAGTTTTTTGAAAATGTTAGCCATCTTTTTTGTTTGTTTTTAGTGACCTACATTTTTATGGACTTGACTAATTGTGATTTTAAAAAATATGCATTATTTTATTTTATTCTCACAATAAGGCTTATGGGGAATGTAAGCTAGGTTAGCTCATTATTATATAATTTTTTGGATGTGAAAAGAGACTGAAGAAGTTCTTTTGCCCAAGGTTGTCCCCTGGGTTGATCCAGGATAGCAAGCAAGATCTTCTTCTGATTCTTACACACTTTGGAGTATTAAAATGGATCCAGGATAAAAATGGATCTTTTTTTTAAATGAAAAATAATGCAGAAAATTTGGATAATCTTTGTTGTTGAAACAGTTAGCATGAGGTTAGTATACAGGCATGTTGAAATGCTTCAGAAGTAAGACATGAAGTTGATTGCTATCTATAAGTTAACATGATTTCAGAGTTTTTTGTTATAAGTACAATATATTTATTATAGAACTTTTAGCAAATACAACAAAGCATTTCTTTTCATTTTTTTCTATGCATTCACATACATTTTTAAAAAATGGAATCATGCTTTAAGTACAGTTCATGGTATATTTTATGGACTTAAAGTATCAGGAGCATTTAGCTGTTTTATTATTCTTCTAAAACGTGAATATTGTGTTTTCCATTTTAGCAAATAGCTGTATCATATTTTACCTTATTTTGGGGTGTTTATATCTTTGTGTATCATGCTGGTGCACACCTCTCATTGTGTCCTTAGGACAAAATTCTAGAATTAAAATGTCAAGGATATGCACTTTTTTTTAAGGCTGTTGATAAAAATTGTCAAATTGCAATTTCATTCCCTCCATGAGAAAGTTTTTGTTTCCTTTTTTGAGCACCCACTAGCCGCAAATGAGTGATCATTTTCCCACACTTGTGCCTGTTTTAAAATAACTTTTAACTATAACAGGTGGGCAATGTCATTTCTCTTAATTAATAGTTTTTGATTATTAGTAAAGGTAAGTATTTTTATTTATATACATGTGTTTACTTTTATGAATTTCCTTTTATGTCTTTTTTTATTCTTTTCTATTGGGGCATTTTAAAAATTTTCATTTATTTATTTATTTACGTGTACAGCGCCTTCAAATTGAAAATATTAACTCCTTAACTCTTGTATATATTTTCCAGTTTGTGACATTTGCATTTTGGGCATAAAGAAGCTTAAAAATTTATAACTAATCCAATCTACCTGTTTGTATGTTTTCTCATGTGCTTTTCTGCTTAGAAAGGACTTCCTCAAACTTAGCTGTGAGATAGGGCTCTGATTTTATTGTTTTGAATTGTAAACCAGTTGAGCCAGTGGCATATAAACTAGTACATTCTGTTCTTGCTGACTTAATGTCTGTTTTTCTAACCAGTATGTAATGTGCTTTTTGTTTTGTTTTGCCTTGTTTTGAGACAAGAGAAATGGGGGGTGGATTGTAAAATCCACAGGCATTTGTAAAGCTTTTTCCTCTGGGAGTATGTATGTTTAGAAGATCTACTTGCTTATTATTGTTGTATTTTTTTCTAAATATTCATGAAAAAGATTTATATCTCCCTGCATGAAAACCTGGTTTATGATGAGCATTTGCCACTGATGACAGCTTATTTGCAGTTTTCATAAATTTTAGCCTTGTCGATGATACTTTATAAGCTCTCAATGAATAGTTTTGAGAATATACTTAAATCTTTTTATGTGTATTGGAAATTTTATAGATTGCTATACATTTTATCAATTATTATTGCTATTAACTAGTTTTTCCCCTCTGTCTTCAGACTTAATTGTAGGAGCTTTTGGTGTAGATCGAGCTGTCTTGTACAGGTGAGTATATTTCCTATCCTGTAATTTACTAGTGTTACCAATTATTTGAAAAGTTTACACTGGATGCGGTGGTTCATGCCTGAAATCCCAGCACTTTGGGAGGTGGAGGTGAGAGGATTGCCTGAGTACAGGAGTTCAAGACCAGTGGACAATTTTGCAAGACCTCATCTCTACAATAAATAAAAAACAAATTAGCCAGATGTGGTGGTGCATGCCTGTAGTTCCAGCTCCATGGAGGACTGAGGTGGAAGGATCACCTGAGCCCAGCAGGTTGAGGCTGCAGTGGCCATGAACATGCCACTGCACTCCAACCTGGGCGACAGAGTGAG
>NW_007252887.1:275161-324434 GCF_000164805.1 Carlito syrichta
ATCCACTCACCTCAGCCTCCCAAGGCGCGGGATTACAGGCTGAGCCACTGAGCCCGGCTAAATGTGTTCTTTCTATTCAAAATTTGCTGCAGGCAAATTTCTTTTATTGACCCATAATAATTGTACATATTTCTAGAATACATGAGACATTTTGATGCATGCATACAACATAGAAATCAGGGTAATTGGGATATCCACCACCTCAAATATTTGTTTTTTCTTTGTGTTGGGAACATTCAAAATCCTCTCCTTGCTATTTTCAATATGCAATAATTATTGTTAGCTTGTCACCCTACTGTACTATTGAACCCTAGAAGTTATTCCTTCTGTTTAACTATATAAATATTATTTATATAAGGAGGTACCTAAGAGAAAGCTGTAGACTTCTTTATTCAGAAAGACATTCAGAATTTTCCCTCTTTGTCTTTTAAATTATGTTCAAAGGTATTTCCCTGGTTTTTCAATCTCTCTTTAAAAATTATATAGGTTTTCATTTTTCTGTAAGAGGCAGGAAATTGACCTGATGCTTGTGCCTCAGTATTCTGTGACTACAAGGGCAGTATGTAATGAATCCCAAAATGAATATTGTTATTAGAAAAATATGTATGAATTCATATGTCTTTATTTCCTAGCCTCATACATATTTCCAGTTATTCTCTGTATTTCACCAATTCCTCAGAATGAAGATCCCTTGGGATGCCTTAGAATATCAGCTGGCATCCCAAGTAGATGAAGATGTTTACACTTCTGTGGTCTGAGTTTACACATGGCAGGAAAACTAACATTGGTGTTGTGTAATGAAGTTTGTGATGGGTCAACTTAATTATAGCTGTAGGAGCCACATGTGTACTCACAGATTTCAGGGACTTATCATTTTTGAGATCTGAGCCTCTCATATTTTTATATAGGATTTAAACTTGTGAATCTGAACTTTGGAAAACTGCATTATTTAATTTGTCGTTTTAGTATTTTGAATTGCTGTTAATAAAGTAATACATGCATGTGGTCAAAATTTAAACAATACAGAAAGGAAATGCAATGAAATACATGTTTTCTCTTATACCAGTTACTAACTTATTAATATTTTCTACCAGAAATAGTCTATGCATTATAAAAAATTGTGTGTGTCTGTCTGTAGACACTGTTTGTACATTGTGGGACTTTTTCCTGTCCTATTAAAATCATATCTTAGGTATGTCTTAGAGATCTCCCCACATCAGCACAGATGGACTTGACAGCACTCATTTCCCCATGGTAGTGCACTGCACTAGGAAGATATCCCACCACTTATTAAACCGTCCTGCTTTAGTGGACTGAATTCAGATAGGCTGGTTAACTGTTCCAGTTTTCTTGGAACTGAGCAATTTTCCAGGATGCAGGAGTTTTGGTGTGTTAGGACAGTTAGGACAGTTCTGAGCAAACTAAGGTAACTGGTCATTTACATTTAGGTTGTTCTTTTTTCTGTTACAAACAGTGTTTTAGTAGACATTGCATTGTATATGCAGTGAAGGTGAACCTAAAATGCTTAGATCAATCAAACTTTTTCAATAACTTTTTTCTTTTTTTTAAACTAGGGCCCGACCAGTTATCACTGTAAATGCTGGCCTTGAAGTATACCCTAGCATTTTAAATCAAGACAATAAAACCTGCCCACTGCCTGGGACATCTCTCAAAGTTTCCTGGTAAGGGTATTTCTTCAGTATCAGTTATTATTGTGATTATTGATTCAATCATTGTAAGAACATTGAAAATGAAGATGGCAGGGTTGAAATATTGCTAAAACAGTCTCTGTAGGTACATTCTACTTTTATTTATAAATTGGATTATAGAAATAGTACTCCAAAGAAGATATGTGGAAGGCTCCAGAAATACTCCATAAACTGGTATAAAATTATTGTTAAAGAGTTATACATGGATGCCAGGCATGGTGGCTCACACTAATAATCCCGGTACTGTAGGAAGCCGAAATGAGAGAATTGCTTGAGGCCAGGAGTTTGAGACCAGCCTAGGCAACATAATGAGACCCTATCTCTACAGAAAATATACAATTTATCTAGACTTGGTGACATGAACCTTTATTTAAGTTATTTGGGAGGCTGAGGTCAGAGAGTTGCTTGAGCCCAGGAATTGGAGGCTGCAGTGAGCTATGACTGCACCACTGCACTCCTTGTATCCTGGGTGACAAAGCCAGACCCCATCTCTAAAAAATTAAAGCAAACATAAAAAAGCTGCATGGTCAGTGATTATTTTAAAAAATAATAAATATTTTCCAAAAAAAAAATATTTTCAAAAAGAAGAAAGAGCTAATATTATCTCAGAATTAATTAATATTTCATTCTAAACAGACTTGTGAACATTTAATTTTTTGAAAGATGTATTCTTTTTCAGATTTAATATCTGTGAATAACTGTAAAAATTATTTTGCTCTCATATATTGGTCTTTTACTTATTCCTTTACCAGTTTCATATATATATATATTTTTTTTTTAATGCGTTCAATGTCTGTATTCTTATAGTTCATTTTTCCTCTTTTCTTTCATTTGTATGTTGCTTTCATAATTTTTGCTCTATTTTCATTCTAGATTTTCTTTAAGTTGTTTCATACTTTACCTCAAAGTATTTAAAAATAAAATGTAGTAACTAGTTTATTTCTCATATGTGTCAAAATAAATATAAAATTAAAAATATTGACCCATATACTATTAAAATCACCATGAGTAAACCACTTTGGGAAATACTGCTCATGTTTCTTACACAGAAAAATTGCAGAAAACTTACACATGAAGAAGAGAAAAATTGATAGGAAAATTTTATTTTAAAAGTACTAATCCTCACTCATAAGCAGACCTTGAACAATTATCATAATACTGTAAGAGAGGGATTGGTAGTAGTGGAAAACTGCCAGAGGAGTGGAGGGGGATGGGGGGTGGGGTTGGCAGTAGTGGGAAACTGCTGGGAGGGGTGGTGTACCTCATCAACAAGGGTACCTGCATAATGAACATTTGTGTACATAACCCTGAATTGTACTCCACATTTTTAAAATGAAAAATGACAAATAAAAAGGATGGCAATTAATTGATACATTAAAAAAGTAATAAAATGAAAGTACAGATCAAATATATTTTCCTGAGTTTTTTTGGTTTTTGAATTTTTTTTAATGTTTTTGAATTATAACTATAGCTATTAAAATTCTGAAATTTTTATTTTTTATTGGATTACATTAAAAATTCAGTGATATTTGTTCTTCATTTTTATTGGTGGGAAATGAAATTGTTTTCAAGATTTTGGCTTTATGTTTTACTGCCTTTTTTCCTTCACTCACTCTGCAAATCTCTATGAAGTTGTCAATGATATGTTTATAATTATGCTAATCATCCAAAGACTTCAATGCACTTATTCAACAGTAGTTTTCATGATTTTTACTGTGACACGTAGTAAGAAACACATTTTGCATTGTAACCCAGTGAACACATAGATGTAATTAAATCAAGAGTTTCACAAAATCATACTTACCGTGAATAGTTAAGTCAGTTTTATTTATTTGATTTGTTTTTTTTAAGATGCTAGATGCAACTTATTAAACTGACTTCATAATCTGTTAATGAATTGTGGAAAACACCGCTCTAGAGGAACTTGTTAATTAAAGAAAACTCTGGTGGGTTCTTTTATTAAATGAAACGGTATTTTAAATATGAACTGTCATTCCCCTCATTTAGATTTATCCACAGGTTCTGTAAACTTGAGATGAAACTAGGAAGTTCTTTTCTTTCTCTCATCAGCGTACCATGAAAAATGTGCTTGAAATTCTGAAGGATGAGTTAGGTTAGTCTGTATAGTTTCATGTTTTAGGAATAATATTAAGGCATAGGTAAAAATATAAACTCTCACAATGTAAATAAATATTAGAAATGTGAGATTTGGGTGCTGATCAAAAATATGTCTAAACTGGATTATAGGATTTATATCTATTTTATTTTTCTGCAGTTTTAATGTCAGGTTCTGCTTAAAGGCAGATGGCAAAGGAGCACTTCCCAGGAAACTTAGTAAGTGTGCTATAAAAACTCATGTTTTAATGATGCTGCATACACAGTGCTTAAATATATTTTAGGATATTTGAATAATGACTCAAATTATTGCTACTGTTGTTTTTTATTTGAATGTTTATGCTTAAAGATTAAGATTGCAACATAAGTACTTTGGTAACTCCTAAGTCAATTCAGAAAAAATGCACTAATTTATGGACATTGTGAGCAAAATGGCCCACTGAATGGTAAACATATGGTCTTTAAAAGTTTAAGCATTGGCTGGGCTTGGTGGCTCAGCCTGTAATCCCAGCACTTTGGGAGGCCGAGGTGAGTGAATTGTCTGAGCCCGCGGGTTCGAGACCTGCCTGGGCAACTTGGTGACACCTCATCTCTACAATAAATAAAAAATTAACCAGGTGTGGTAGTGCGTGCCTGTAGTTCCAGCTACTTGGAAGGCTGAGGCAGAAGGATCACTGGAGCCCACAGGTCAAGGCTTCGGTGGCCGGGAGCCAGTCTAGGTGACAGAATGAGACTCCAATTCAAAAAAAAAAAAAAAAGTTTAAGCATTACCAGTGTGAGATAAGTGAACTCTGAGGGACATCTGGGTAATACCCAGATGGTCTAGTGAGAAGTTTATATTTTATATCTTGGGAAGACCCAGCAATCTCAGGAGTAGAGGCAATTTAAAAATAGTGAGGAGAAGTGTTCCATATTAAAAGAAAAAGAAAAAAGAAATAGGAGAAACAGTTAGAGCACCAAATATAATGGACACAGCAAATCATACAACTTCTTTCCTAAAATGGGTGATGTGGTCCTTAGAGCAAGTTTGGAGTGTTAACTAACTATTGTCAAGATTTGTCAGTGTGGTAGATAGTGACAAGTGCCAAGGAGTAGTAATAAAGCAGAACAGATGACTGAAACTATTGGGTGTGTGTTTGTGTGTGAAAGTTTACATAGGGCAACCAAGTAGAGGCCCACTAGAGATGACTTTTCAGTAAGACCTGAAGGAAGTGAGGGCGCTAGGGGATGTCTGGAGGAGTGTTTCACTCTGAGGAAATAGCAGTTTTGAGAATCCTGAAGCGGAGTGTTCTCGTGTTTGAGAAGCAGCAAGGAGGGCAATATGACTGAGTAGAATGGAACATGACACAAAATAACCCTGAACTTTTACCTACTTTTGAAATGAAGACCGTCATTTGGAGAGACTTGGAAACAGACTTGTGATTTTAAAGATTGTGTACTGTTTTAAGAAACTAAAGAATTGAATCTTAGAAGGCAATCATCCTAACAACTGTGCTTCAGACTGTTGGCTACATGTCCCCTTCAAGATGACTCTTGGCCTATTTCACTCTATTTGAGCACTTGCTTTCTGAGGGGCATATTTATATGAAAATTTGATAATGGAGGCCTCATTGGAGGCAGGAGTTGAAGTCATGCTTTCTCATTAAAGCGTTCAATATAATGGTAGGGGTACATAGTTATTAATTAAATACTTATTAATCAAAATCAGCAAGAGTCTTGCCACTTGGATTAATGGAGGAAATATTAATTCATGTTTTCATTCTCTGGACTTCTTCCTCTTAGTTTGAATTAAAAGACAAAATTTTTTCTTTCTCTGATAATTGGTTTACTACTATCATTCTTTGGAATAATATAATATGACTTACTTTGAGTGAAAGTCTGGTTAATTATTTAATTAATATTAAACATTTAGTCAAAATGAATATGTTGTCTCACTATAGTGTAAAGACATTGTTAATAAGGGAGGGATTGGCAGTCATTGGATACTGCCAGGAGATGGAAGGAGGGGGCAGGGTAGCATCACAAAAGGTACCTGGTCCTCAACCAGGGGAAGTGAGGGCCAGTTGCTGATCCAAACTTCACCTGCATGTAGCTTACTCGTGTAGCTAATCATTACTTGTACTCCACATATCTCTAATAAAAAACTTCATCCTTTAGTAATCAATAAAAAAGGCATTGTTAATAAATTAGAGGCAAATTACTTCCTAAGAAATAAATATCTCTGTTTACGTGAAAACCCTAGATATCTAGGACAGATAGGCGTTCATGAAGAATATGTTGGTTATAAATCCTTTGGTTTATATAGACTTCCAGGTGGAGCTTCTTTTGGATAAACTCAAGCAAAAGGGAGCAATTCGACGAGCACTGTTTCTCCACAACAGGTCCCCAGGTCACTCCAAGAACATGACAATTTCAAGAGGGGGACAGATGCAGTGTGAGGAACTGATAGCCTATCTGCGGGTAAGAGATATTTTCCACTCCATAATTTTTTTTGCAGTCATTTTTTTTCATGTAAGTAACTTTCAGTTTCTGTAAATTGGTATTAAGTCAAAAGGCAAAGCATAAGAAAACAAATTTGAGGAATTTTAGCTCTTTATAGTTTCAAACCTGAGTAATGGACTTCTACACCTGGCATATTGGATGTTCCAAATGACCTTTCTACAATAAAACTACTGAGTGAATTATGATAAACATACTTCTTAAATACTGCTGGACTCTTGAGATAGTATAAAAAAAAAAATCTCCTGAGTCCCAATAAGCAGTCAACTAAAAGAAAAGCAGTGGCCATATCTATATTGTGAGTTGTAAGCAAATGAATGAACCGGGGTTGCTGGCAAGAGGTGGAGCTTGGAGAGAGGGTGATAGTAATTTTAGACACCAGCACAGGTATTCAAACTCATCTGGGGCCTTCTGAAAGCCAAGGGTCTCAGCCTGAGACTCCTGCATTAGTCCTAGCTAGACACTTGCATGAGGCTGAAGTGTTTGCAGGACAGAGGTACACCCTGTTCTAGCCAGAGGAAATGCAAAGTCTCTTTGGAGGAGAGCAATCAGTATGGGTCCCATGACTTCCACAGATTAAATTCCATCAAAACCGAGTTAATTAGAAAAAAAAGCACTGAACACACAAGGAGACAAGCCACTAAAAGAAACAACAGATTTTAGATCTACAAAGGCATATCTAATTTCAATGTTCAAAGATACTGAAATTATCAGTTACAGAGCATAAACTTATTAAGATGTTTCAAGAAATAAAGGATGAAATTTTCCAAATAAGACAAAAGTATCATTTAAGATTTAGAGAAACACAATGTAATTGACAAGTTTGACTTAACAGACCTTTATAGAACCTGGCACCCAATAATTAGAGAGCAGAAAAATTGACCATGCATTGGCCATAAAGGAAGTCTAAATAGATTTCAAAAAAGTGGTATCATAGAAAATGTGCTATCTGATTACCATGCAGCTGTTAGAAATCAAAAAGATAAATTTGGAAATGTGCTTTTAATAAACTTGTGAATCAAAAATGAGATTGTGAAGGAAATTAACTTATAACTGAGTCATAATGAAGATATGACATACCAAGATGCGTAGGGTGTCACAGAAGCAGAATATAAAGGTAAATATGTAGCCTTAGATGCTGTTTAATTTAAATAAAGATAAGAAATGAAGAAAAGAATATCCCACAAAATTAGGAGTTAAAAAGGGACATAACTACAGATAAGGGAAGGTTTAAAATAATAAAATATGATGAATAACCTTGTGCTAATACATAGGAAAACTTAGACAAAACAGGGAAATTCTTAGAAAAACAAAACATAACTGCCATAAGATGAAATGGAAGACCAGAATAATCCTTTAATCGCTTAAAAAATGGAATTGGTAGTTAATCTTACACAAATGAAACACAAGGTCCGGGTGATTTTATAAGCAATATTTATTAAGTATTCAAAAATAAGATATCCAAATCTTAAGCGCTCTGAAAGAATAGAAAAACAAAATATTTTAATATTATTCTGTGAAAGTAGTGGATACCTGGACTATTCAAGGAAAGCACCAGAAGGAAGAATTTCATTCTAGTCTTATAACAGTTGTAAGATTACTAAGCTATTATAAGCCATCTTAATCCTAGCAGTTTATTGGAAAAGATAAATAGATCAAGTTGGATTTATCCTAGGATAGGTTAACATTAAAAGTCTAGAAATGTAATTTACCACATGAATAGACTGAAGAAGAAACATGAGACTGTCTTGAGTGCAAAAAAGGCTTTTGATTAAATTAAATAACTTCAAAATTTAAGAAACAAGCAAGACAAGTATCTCAAGTTATGCTATGAAGAAATGCAATCTTATGTTGAAGCAATATACCAATACCTATTAATTGGTCAAGGTGTAAATTGACAGAAACTCTTGTATGTTGCTGATGGCAGTGTGAATTGTTATGAAGACATTGGAAAATAATATGGTATTAACAGAGCTGACAGATATACCTGTCACTATGTGATAAGAATAATCAAATAACAATTTTGCATTAGCAAAAACTAAAACAGCCCCCAACATCCAAATAACATTCAATGGGAGAATAGGTTATAAATTAAACACGTCATTCCATTATTAAGCAAAAAAGGAAAAAGCAAAACTGAGAAACATATTATTTATAGATATATGAGATATAGTAAAACTATTGAAAGCAAACACGGGAATGGCAGACTTAAAATTTAGGGTAGTATTTACCTCTGAGAAGGCAGGCAAAGGGAAGAAAAGAGAAAGATATGTTTGAGTAGCTAAAGCAGTATCAGGAATGTTCTTGTTGTTATGCTGGGGTGTGTTTGGGTGCTCATTTTATTAACTTGTCTCATTTATTTTTATGTGAATCAAATATTATAATACAAAAATTGATTTAGATTTCTCACTTGATAATGATAATCTTCTTTTTGGATATTCTGTTCCTCCATAAGTATTATCTGGAGAATTTTGATTAGAATTGAAGGAGCAAGGGATGATTACAGTTGGTTTTAGATGTGTACTTAAGCATCATTAATTTAAAGCTTTTCCATTTCTAGGATGAATCTGAATTTAGAGACAAACTCACTCCAATTACTATTTTTATGGAGTATTGGTTGGATTATAGAACAGCTGCAGATACAACAGGCTTGAAACCCATTCTTAACCAGTTCACTCCTGCCAACATTAGTCGACAGGTATTGTTCTTTCTCAACTTATCACGATTTTATATTTTGATATTTTTTTAAAATCTTACAATTCACATTTTTAAAATATTTATAATCTTGGTTTATGTTTAATCAAAGTCAGAGGTGTAAGAATCTGAATTTTCAGATCAGTGATATTTAAAGCATCTCAGAACCTAGTGATCTGTAGAAAAAGAAACGGTCACATGTCATATACATATAAAATAATTGAAGGAAAACAACAAAGGGCCAGTTTATTTACGTAGTATTTTTTTAGTATTTTGCTAAATATTATTTTTATTTTTATTTTTATTTTTATTTTTTTGAGTTGGAGTCTCACTCTGTCGCCCTGACTGGAGTGCAGCGGCCGCTCCCGGCCACCGCAGCCTCGACCTGCTGGGCTCCAGCGATCCTTCCGCCTCAGCTCTCCAAGTAGCTGGAACTACAGGCACGCGCTACCACACCTGGCTAATTTTTTGATTTATTGTAGAGATGAGGTCTCACCAAGTTGCCAGGCGGATCTCAAGCCCGCGGGCTCAGGCAGTCCACTCACCTTGGCCTCCCAAGGGGCAGGATTACAGGCTGAGCCACCGAGCCTGGCTGCTAAATATCTTTGATATCTATGTTACTTTTGATATGCATTTCAATGGAAAAAATGTATATATACACACATATATGTATCCATAGTACATCATTCTTTTCATAAAATCAAAGCAACATAAAATTTCATAAAAACTGTAATTTGATTTTAGAAAATCCTATGTAAAGCCCATGCATTTAAATATTCTTACTGTATTTCCTATTTCTCCTTTTTTTATTACATGTTTATATTTTTAAATTAATATTTCTTCTTTCATAGTACTCTTTGCTCTAAATTCTGGTTGCCATTTCTTCTTTGTCTTCTTTTCTATGATCCCATAAGTTCTTTTTTATTTTTATTTTTTGAATTTGAGAAGACATTTATGGCGGCAACATAAAGCAAATTAAATTTTTTAATGTGTATGTGATTTTTATATTTCAACAATTTAATTTTATATTTCATTTTTCACATTAATAGTCATAGTATATGTGCCATTTTATTGTTTATTAATGTAGAACTTGCAACCATAGTTTAGTGTTAGTTTATATTCTTTTTAAAAATTTTTGGTGGATGCACACTATTATGCTGATTAATAACTTAATAATGAACATCTGAGCCTCCTAGGGTTTATCTTCAATATCATACTTTCTTTAAAAGTTAATTGTCACTTGTTCCTTTATATTATGTGCTTTGATATATGTGCAATGATAATTTTCTCTTTATAGTTTTAGAACTTTGGGGAATTTAAAAATTATTATTGTTACCATTACTTACGGAACTTACCAATCTCTTTAATGCCAATACCATTTTAAAGCCAGCTAATCAAGTAGGTGAACTATTGAAACCCCTTGGAAGGAAATAATCTCACTAATATTTGGCTTTCTTTTTTTGCCCTCTGATTCTCATCTTCATTATTTGAATCCTTTTTTTTTTTGTCTCCTTTGTGTCCAAATTAATTTCAACAGTGCTATTATTTACCTTTAGGCATCTTTTCTTCTATATTCTTAGCTTTATTATTTAGTCTTGTTTTTTTGTTAATTACCTACCCACCATTTTTATTATTTACAGTCGCCCCTTGGTATACACAGGAGATCGGTTCCAGGACCTCCTTTGTATAATCAGATCAGCCATACTCAAGTCCTGAAGTTGGCCCTCTGTATAGGCGGGCTTCACACCCCATTTTTGATCCACCTTTGGTTGAGAAAGGTCCACATATAAGTGGACCTGTGCCATTCAAAACTGTGTTATTTGAGGATCAACTGTGCTTTCTAAAATGGGTCCTTCATTTCATTTGCTATGTTACAAACTCTTCTATTGTACTCTCAGCTGTTCAATGGAAATATAGTGAACCACTTTTGTAATTTTTAATTTGCCAGTTAGCATTTTTAAAAAGGTGGAAAAATACAGGTGAAATTAATTGTGATAATATATCTGTATTGCTAGAGCTGCCATAACGAAGTATCACCAACTGGGTGATTTAAACAACAGAAAATTATTTTCTCACAATTCCAGAAGCTACAAGTCTGAGATCACGGTGTCATCAGGGATGGTTTCTTCTGAGGCCTCTCTCTTTGACTTGTAGATGGTCACCTTCCTGTGTGTTCACATGGTCTTCCCTTCATGTACATCTGTATCCTAACCTTCTCTTATTTTGAAGTTCCAGTCACTGGATTAGGGCCCACCCTTTTAAAAAAAAATCACTTTAACTTAATGATCTCTTTAAAGACCCTATCTCCAAATACAGTCACATTCTGAGATACTGGGAATTCAGCGTTTGAATTTGGGCTGGGAGGGGCTACACTTCAGCCTATAGCAATATCTAAAATATTTTTACTTCTGCTTGTAATCAATTTAGGCATTATCAGTGAAATATTTTGAATTCTATGTTTTTAATGTCTATAAAATTCAGAGTGTGGCCGGGGCAGTGACTCACACCTGGTAATCCCAGCACTTTGGGAGGCTGAATCAGGAGGATTGCTTGAATCCAGAAGTTCAAGACAAGCCTGGGCAACATAGCGAGACCTTGTCTCCACAAAAAATTTAAAAATTGCTGTGTGAGGTAGCATATGCCTATAGTCTAACAACTATTCAGGAGACTGAGGTGTGAGGATTGCCTGAACCCAGGAGGTAGAGGCTGCCAAGGCTTCTATGAGCTGTGATTGTGCCACTGCATTCCAGCCGTGAGATCCTGAATGAGATCCTGACTCAGAAAACAAACAAACAAACAAACAAGCAAATAAACAAATGAAATCCAGTGTGTTACACACAGCATATCTAAATTAAAATACTAGTTTCATTAGGATTTTTTTGTATTTAGAATTCATATAATTCACAGTTGAAGAAGTTGATTCACATACTCAAGATCTGCACACAGTAAGTTTGTCAGTAACATAAGTTCATCAGTAACTTCAGTTAAATCGCCTAAAATTTAAAAATCAGTTCCTCGGGAACACTAGGCCCATTTCAAATGCTCAAAAGCCACACATGGCTTGCAAGTGGCCTGCAATATTGGACGGTGCAGTTCTAGTTTCCCTTTCTGCACCTTAATTCTTTGGTGATAGAGATTTAGTGCTTTCCGCGGAGACAGTATTTTATTTCCTTCCATTTTCAATGTACGTGCATATTAAATTTTTACTGATACTCTGTGCGAGAGATGAAGTATATAACTGTAGAGATTTGGTTCTCTGGGCATGGAAGACATTGCTTTGTGCTTTTTCATTTCTGAAACTGTGTTTTCTGGTAGCATATTTTAATATTGTAGTTGCTCCAATGCCAGCTAAGTTATTTTTCTTCCTTGTAGAGAGACACTTAGCCAAATATCCCTTTATCACAGTTCTACTAATATTTTATACATATTACTCATTCCAGACTGTTATACGGACCTTATCACTAGTTTTTTAAATTAAAAATCCATTCTTTTTCTATTTTGTATTTTAAATATATGGGGTACAATTCAGGGCCAGGTATACAAATGCTTATTATGCTGATACCCTTGTTAATGAGGTAAAAATCCACTCTTTATTCCTGATTTAATTGAGCAGTGACTTATATGTGGCATGATGTAAAGAATCTCCATAAAATTCTTTTAATCTTCCTTATCATTCATTTTGTTTTGTTTTGAGGCTTATAGCAACTGCTTATATCTAGGTAATTGAATTAGTTCACATATATTTTTGGGTTTCCTCTCAGTTAAACTGGCAGTTGAAATTCCTACCATCTAATTTTATTCTGGATTATGTAACTTGGAAGTACACAGTCATCATCTTTTTCTTAAAGGATTCTGCTGTTCATTTTTCTTCTTTTAAATCCATTCTCTCTTGTTTTTGTCTGCCTGTGGGCCTGAAGCCCTGTGGATGTTAACAATAGACAAAGCAAAATGGCTTCATCTCTCTTTTCCCTTCTTCTTTTCTTAATTGTTGCATTTCTTCTTTCACACCCTGCCCGAGCTCCTCTGTTTTCTCCCACTATTTCTCTCTTTTGGAGTTTTTCATACTGCTCTCACTAGAGCATTCTCCTGGCCAGCTCCAGAAGGAAAGAAGTTCAGGCTTTTGCTTATTTCACTAGCTCTGATAGGCTGACAGTAATGTTTCTAGTTCCTTTTCTTTCATCTCTTTCCAAATGATCATGCACACTGGACTCATTTTGTCCAATTTTTCCCCTTCGATCTATCTGTCTGAATTGCTGCCCTATCTCTACAGCTTCGTATTCTTTCATTCTCCAGAACCCAGTTTCCATGATATTGGCAGAAGCACAGTTCAGATGAAAAATTCTACAAGTGAGTTTATTTTGCCCAAGAGCTTACAACTTAGCTAGCAGCAGAGTCAGAATGGACACTCATTTCTTGATGATTGCTTTCTCTTCCACATCAGTCTTCACTCTAAAATGATAACAGCGTAATTTGAGATAGAACCGAAAGGTTCCAAGTAATTGCATTATATCCTGTGAATGGTTTTCTTCTTTCTCATTCTTGACTGGCTGCACTGACCTGTTTCAAACTAAAAGGCCATGATCTCTTTTGCATTTAGGTATAAAACAAGCTGATGAATATACATAAATTTACACATGTATACATATATGTGTAACCATGTATGTATTGACATATGCTGCTTATGCAACCTGTATTGTCATTTTTTCTAGGCTCATATTCTACTTGACTGTGGGGAAGACAATGTCTGTAAACCCAAACTGGAAGTTTCTGTAGATAGGTAAGTTTGCTCGAAACAATAAGCAGTATAATAAGAAATTTAAATGGAAGAGCACATTTTTCTATTCAGAGTACTAGTATATCTTAATGAGAATTAGTTATATTGAAGGATAATGCATGATATTTAATCATAATAAGACTATCAATATTGAACTTCAAAAAATATTCACTGTATTTTCACTAGTTTCCTTGGTTAACAGATTGCCGTTCTGTCTACAACTTTGGGTGGTGTCATAAAGTAATATTATATAACTGTGAAGTACACTTCAGGCAGGGCTTGGTGGCTCAGCCTGTAATCCCAGCACTTTGGGAGGCCAAGGCTAGTGCCTGAGCCTGCAGGTTCAAGACCAGCCCGGGTAACTTGGCAGGACCTCGTCTCTACAATAAATAAAAAATTAGCCGGGTGTGGTAGCATGTACCTGTAGTTCTGGCTACTTGAAAGGCTGAGGCAGAAGGATTGCGGGAGCCCAGCCGGTCGATGCTGGGGTAGCTGTGAGCGTGCCACTGCACTCCAGCCTAGCCTGGGCGACGGAGTGAGACTCCAACTCAAAAAAATAAAATAAAATAAAGTACATTTCATTATAGATATACTTTTTTTTTTGAGTTGGAGTCTCACTCTGTCGCCCAGACTGGAGTGCAGTGGCTGCTCCCGGCTACCGCAGCCTCGACTTGCTGGGCTCCAGCGATGCTTCCGCCTCAGCCTTCCAAGTAGCCAGAATTACAGGCACACGCTATCATGCCCGGCTAATTTTTTGATTTATTGTAGAGATGAGGTCTCGCCTGCCCAGGCGGGTCTTGAACCCGTGGGCTCAGGCAATCCACTCACCTCAGCCTCCCAGGGCGCGGGATTACAGGTTGAGCCATTGAACCTGACTTAGATATACTTTTAACTCAAGGGATAGTCTTACCATTTTATAAGGTTATAAATTATATTGTGAGAAACATGACAGATGATTAGTTCAGCTTTTAGGAAAAATTAGAGAATTAAGTACATAAAATTACTTCAGTATTATGAGTAATAATGATATATTAGTGACATCAGTGTTTTCTTTTACTGAGAGAAGCATCAAATTTGTACTCAGTGTGCTATTTTCCATTTTCTATTGAGCTGTGAAGTACTCTTAAAATATTCTGAGACACTGCTGAATACATCGGTGCTGTCTGTGCATTTATCTTTTGTTTCTCTGAACAGTCATCTGCTCCCCATGTAGTTTTTTTTCTCAGTCTGGATTTGTGCTTACTTGTAGTGATCAAAAGAAGATCTATATTGGGGATGACAACCCTCTGACATTGATTGTAAAGGCCCAGAATCAAGGAGAAGGCGCCTATGAAGCCGAGCTCATTGTGTCCATCCCACCGCAGGCAGATTTCATCGGAGTTGTCCGAAACAGTGAGGTAAGCAAGCTGCCTCTAAAAATTGAAATGCACTCACAGTCTTATGAGCATTAAGGAGCTGGTCCCAAGTTGAGTGAGGCACAGGCTTAGCCATTCTATCTAAGTCTAAATTGCTAGACAATAGAGTGCCTATCTGATATAATTCCCCTCCAGCCTGATAGTTTGCATGTTGCATTGATAGTACATTTTTAGAATTGCCAGTTAAATGCCTGGAACTGAGGTCAGAATGATAAAGTGTCTTAGCCTGTCCATCACATTATCCGCCTGAGGCAATATGGTGATGTATCTGAGTTCCCCAGGGGTCTTTCAGAAACACTTTTACATTTCCACGTGGCAATGGTACTCAATTGTGACTTCTCCTTTATTTCAGCTTTACTCAAACAGATTTATTTGTCCTGTAGAAAAAGAAACTGAAATATCCAACCGCGTGATATTTTATTTCTTTCATATCCTTTTTTTTTTTTTGTCTATCAAAGGCCTTGGCAAGACTTTCCTGTGCATTTAAGACAGAAAACCAAACCCGCCAGGTGGTATGTGACCTTGGAAATCCAATGAAGGCTAGAACTCAAGTAAGGCATTTTAATTAAGTGGATGTTTTTTCTTCTACAAGCAGAACAGCATATTTTTCTCTGGGTTCTTAGTAATTTTTTAAAATTAAACATTTCAAAATAGTATTCATAAGTTGATTTTGAGTTAGATCTTAATGATTAGTGGAGTTTTGGTGGGTTTTAACTAAGATACTAAAATAATGGGTTGTGCTATTACACCATATTCAATAAGCTGCTCTTCACACTGCCTTCAGCTTGGTAAGGGGATGAGAACATGATTTAAACTAAGGACTGAAATTATAATTTTGGTATTTTAAACTGATGCTTTAATGGATCCTCAAAAGCCACTCTGGCAAAGACTGTCATACTTAGGTGACATTGAGTTACCTCCTTTTTCTTTTTGTAGAGATACGGTCTCACTGCGTCACCTAAGTGTGCAGTGATGTGATCATAGCTCACCATAACCTTGACCTCCTGGGCTTAAATAATCCTTCTGCCCCAGCCTCTCAAGTAGCTGATACTACAGGCATATGCCATCACACCCAGTTAAGTTTTAAATTTTTTGTACAGTTGGTGTCTCACTGTGTTGCCCAGGTTGTTCTCCAACTCCTGTGCACATGAGATCCTCTTTCCTTAGCCTCCCAAAGTGCTGGGATTATAAGCATGAGCCACCACAGCCCACCAACTTCATTAACATGAAACCCTATATTATAGGTCCCACACAGAGGATCAAAGAGAAGTTTAGTTGGATCAGGCTCCCCTTCAGATGGTGGAGCAGAGAGCCCAGGAAAACAATGACTCGCTTTCTAAATCCTTTAAAAAGTCAACAAAATATTCATTGTAGAATTCCTAGAATCGAGGGGAAAAAATGGCAGTATATGCCATGTGACTTTTTCAATAGAATTTATTTAATTTAATGGCACATGGATACTGGCAATTTGAAGATCTGTGTTAATATGGGGCTAAATGTTCAATGTTTCTTTAGGTGTATTTTCCATTAAAAGTCATTATTGTTTCTAGACATATGGTATCTTAGGGAAGGGAGTTTGAACAGAGTACCCTAAGTTAGGTGAACACGCCTTATTTCCTCTCCTATTCTCGTTCCTCTCTTTCTTGCTCATGGCTCAGTCAGTGTAGATGATTCTTGGTTATTCCAGCGACTAACCAGGAGGTGGTTTGCAAGAAGTACTATTTTTGTGTGTCACTTTTATGATCTCCAAGAAGCCTGTGCCTTATGTATCAATTGTTTTCTTTAAAATCTATCAATTTTCTACCTGTAGGAGTTAGGATGTTTGGCGTTGGGGGGCTGTGAGAGGTGTGAGGAGGAATTCTGGTTCTGGCCCTACTGATGACTTCTTTAACCAGTTCTCTTATTCTTTAAACCATCCATTTCTTCCTTCCTGGCCCACCAACACAGCACAGTTCAGTTGTGAACTTCCTATTACCAAATCATTGTGCCTAGTTACTGTACTTTTATTGAATCAACAGATATTTACTTTTGCATTTTTTGAAAGATAGTTAATATTATAAGGAGGTCTAATTATAATGAATAATTGTTGTTAACCAGACTCTGTTATGGATTGGCCCAAATGTCTTAAATAAAAGAGATTCATTAGAAAATCAGGTTTAATTATCTTTTGTTCACTTTTATTGTAAGTTCAAGAAAACCCTATTTTAGGACATTCTTTTTTATTTGGACATTGCATTTGAAAGTTCACTAACATTACCATCTTTTGCTCTCTCCTTCAGCTCTTAGCTGGTCTTCGTTTTAGTGTACACCAGCAATCAGAGATGGATACCTCTGTGAAATTTGACTTACAGATCCAAAGGTATGAAAACAACTCACATTAGCTTATAAAACCTATTGAGAAGGTCTAATTTGCTATAAATGTATTATATAATATCTTTCAATATTATAGAATAGCACAGACTAAAATTTCAGTACTTTATTATGGCATTTTAAAATCATAAGGATAGTTTTGTCAGTTTTGCATTTGTAAAGCAAAATTAAAAATTAGGAAATAAAACTTGACTATCTTTTTGAGAGTAAATGCTAATGAAAATCATTTTTGACTGATAAGCTATTTATTTGGTGCTTTTAATTTACTCATTTATAGTTTCACTCGGTTTGCCTCTCTATGATGTTGATGGTGGCCATTCATTCCTTAAATGTTTTCTTTTTCAGCTCGAATCTTTTTGACAAAGTAAGCCCAGTTGTGTCTTACAGAGTTGACCTTGCTGTTTTAGCTGCCGTTGAAATAAGAGGGTCAGTATGATTACTAAGTTGAGTATCTCATGATTGCTTTTTAAAGGGAACTACCAGCCCCTAGCTTCTGGTCAGTAGACGTACACGGTTATTGGTGATTTTTACTAGGGCAGTAGCTTCTGTAGAAATAAGGTCCTGGGCATGTTCCAAAGCCCCAGACACTGGGTTTTCCTCTGAAAACGAATAAGACATGGCAACAACAGGCACAAAATAAATTTATCAAACTTTTACACAAACTGACTTGTCAGTGCACCTGTTACATGTAAATTTAACCACATCAGTTTCTGTGCATGTGTGCATTCACTAGTTTTTACTTTTAAAGTAATTTTGTTACTAGATCTAATTTTTGTTCATTTGAATATGGGGTACTTTTGGAAGTGAACTGAGTCTATCATTTTAATATTCACAGTAGGTTTTCTTTGGTCGTTGTTTAGAGTCTCAAGTCCTGATCATATCTTCCTTCCAATTCCAAATTGGGAGCACAAGGAGAACCCAGAGACTGAAGAAGATGTTGGGCCGGTTGTTCAGCACATCTATGAGGTTGGCAGCTGTTGGAGTTGATCCAGACCTAGTGAGAGGGCCAACAGAGAGGAACAGCTAAACTACTTTTAACAAAATATTCAGTGTCATTTTTATGTAAACTCTGCATAGGTTAAGTGTATATCAGAGATTTCCCTATTCTTAAGTTTATTTTTATTTGACAAATAGCTTTAAGTGTTTAAAGAAAGCAATTCATGTAATTTGTTCTTTAAAAACAATGAGTTGTGCTTGAATAAAAGAAATAAGTCATTGGGTACTTTCTCATGGGCATTTTGTAGTTCTGACTAAAAATTGAAAATGCCTGTGGCAAATACCAAAATTTTGTTTCCCTAAGAAGAAAATTTTCTTTGTCATCTTTCATCATTATAAGGACTTTTAAATATGTTCCTCTTTTGTTTATATTTTCCCTGCTGGTGCATACTGCTCTGCTTTAGAGATAAATGTTGAGTTTGATCTCCTCATAAAAATGATCATGTTGTAATATGAGAGTCTAATTGTGGAAACTCTGCTGCTGTTCAAATCCTGTTGCTAATATGATTTCTAAAGTTGATGTAGGAGAATGATTATAGAATCGAGTTTTACACAAGGTATATATATATTTTCTTTTTTCTCCTTAGCTGAGAAATAACGGACCAAGTTCATTCAGCAAGGCAATGCTCCATCTCCAGTGGCCTTACAAATTTAACAATAACACTTTGTTGTACATCATGCATTATGATATTGATGGACCAATGAACTGCACCTCAGACATGGAGATCAACCCTCTGAGGATTAAGGTGATTTGCTTAATAGTAGCTCTTCAATATGATAGTATTTTATTGCTTGCTTTTAAGTCTATAAAATAAATGCATGAAACAAGACAACTATTTTAATACAAAAACCTGCTCTGCAAAATGTATTTTTGTTCATAGCTAGTATATTAATTATTAGATATTTGTATAATGGGCAATAATTAATTATGTGAAGTCCTAGTGAGCCATATCTTTATGGAGCATTTTTTTGAGTCTTTTCTTTTTCTTTTCTTTTCTTTTCTTTTCGAGTCAGACTCTCACTCTGCTCTATTGCCCAGGCTCGAGTGCAGTGGCACCATCATGGCTCACGACAGCCTTGACCTCCTAGACTTAGGTGGTCCTTACATTTGAGCCTCCTGAGTAGCTGGGACTATAGGCATGCACTACCATGCCCGGCTAATTTTTATTTATTTTTAAATTTTTTTGTACAGATGAGGTCTCACTTCGTTACCCAGGCTGGTCTCAAACTCCTGAGCTAAAGTGACCCCCCCCGCCTTGGCCTTCCAAAGTGGTGGGATTACAGACGTGAGCTACCATACCTGGCTTTTTATGGAGTATATAGTGAGCCTTCAGGAGATACTGTTAAGTGACTCAGTTTGACCTTGGCTCCATCTCATAGTGGTTTATTCATTGTATTATATTGTCTCAAGGGTGTTTTGTTGTTGGAATGTCTGTCTTTGGGATAAGGTATGCCATTTTATGTGTAACTCTTTTAATTTACATGACCCAGAAAAATGTCATTTTTTAATATACTTTTGGCTATAGTGTTTTTCATCTTAGCAATAAATTTACATAAGAAACTATGGTACTATATGGTCTTTGTCAAAATGTCAGTGTAAAATGTTTTCTATTATTACTTACCACCATTTTACTAATTTTATTAATCCTAGATTTCATCTTTGCAAACAACTGAAAAGAATGACACAGTTGCTGGGCAAGGTGACCGGAACCATCTCATCACTAAGCGGGATCTTGTCCTCAGTGAAGGAGATATTCACACTTTGGTAAATGCCATTTCAAGTACATGCACCATAAAAATTTAAAAGACATGATTATAGGACTGATGCCAAAGAACATTTCAAAAATAACAGCTGTACTTGGAAAAACCGAATATATTTTTATACCATTCAGTCCTCTTACTTTTCTTTTTCCTAGTCAAGTCAATGCCAGATTTTCTTCAAATGATCTGTCTTTGTTGCTTGCTAATAAAAATATTTTATGTTCCAAATTAATCTTCTGACTGTACTCCTTTAACTGACCTTTTCTTAGCTTCCCCTTATCTTTGAGGCTTTAGTGCAATATTGCAGGATAACCTGAAAGGCCCCAACAAAAATATATTGGAAAAACAATTCATATTCTGTTCTGTTGAGTCAACCTATATAATAACTATAATGTGTTGAAGGGGCTTATCATTTAAATTTTGAAAATTAGTAGGTCAGAAGTCATCAGCAAGTAGAGAACCTGTTATATAGTGTTTCTGCTCAATAGTGATCACCAGTTACTTTTATATCACCAAATTTTGTATTTCTTCTTAGTACTCATCCAGTTTAGCTGCTCAATGATTTTTGGCTTACTTAATCATTTTTGTGTTCTGATTCTCTATCTGCAACCATTAGCTACTTTTTCTTTTTTTTTTAAATTTTAGAGTTGTGGGGGTTTACTATATAAGTAGGGTCATGCAGGTAAAGTATGGGCTTCTAGCTGGCCCTCTCTCCCCCTGATAGCGGACACGTACCCAGTGTGTTGCCATATACCCCTCTCCCTCCCTATTAACTACTTCTTAATCTCCACGTTCATACCTCTAAACTCTAGAGTATTCCAGGTCTCAGGTTTTTTTCTCTGCTCCACCTACATTCACTCACTAGATCTGTGCTGTTCAATATTGTAGACACCAGCCACATTTCAAGTAGCTACTTGAGGCTAGTGGCTCCCTGTCAGGCAGTATAGCTATCTCTATATTGATGATTTCCATCATAATAGAAAGTTTTATTGGACAGTGTTACACTAGATGATTTTATTGACTCTCACGGCTGTAAATATCATTTGATGCCTTTGATTTATATTTTCCATCTGATCTTCTGCGTTGAACTCCACACCACAATATCCTACTGCCTACTAGAACTCCTTTTAAATATCTAATGGGAATGTCAAATTTAATTCTAAAAGTATACCCTTGCGTTTCCCCAGCTCTTCTCCTTCTACAGTGTTCCACATTTTAGTGAATATCAACTCTTATTCTCTTGTCTAAAACCTCACGCTTGATGCTTGATCCCGCTTTCTTTCAAACCTCACATCCTGTATTTCATAAAATGTGTTCAATATCTACTTTGAAAATACCCAAAATATGGCTTCTTCTCATCAGTTCCATCACTGCCACAACCTAACCCAAGAGCCACTTTCCTTTCTCACTTGGGTTATTGCCAAGTGTCTAGTTGGTCTCTGTAATTTTCACTTTTCTTCTCACTACAGCTTATTTGCCACACAGAGCCACAGAGATCCTTTTAAATATAGGTCAGGTCATGTCCAGCCAGTGCCTTCCCATCTAACTCAGAGAAAAAGCCGGAGCCTACAGTGGCTCTTAAGTCAAATAGGGTCTGGGCCCTTCTTGCCTCTCTCTCTGCGTTTCTTTCTCTGCCCCTGCCATTCACCACCTTGCTTTTCACAGGACAGATAGCCCCAAGTATATTTCTCACTTCAGGCTTTGAAAAATGGCTTTTCCATCTGCCTGGAATCCTCTTTGTTCCTCTTTGTTCAGATATCTCTATGACTTACTTTCCCATATTCTTCTAATATCCTAGAATGTCAAATTATGGCATGACTTCCTCGTCCTACCCATGTGAAGTGAAACTGCCTTCTATTCTACCCCACACCCCACTTATAATCCTGCTTGCACCCCTATCCTACTGTAGAACTGTGGTTTTTTTCAACTGAGAAAAAAGTAACATAAAATTCACCATTTTAACAATTTTAATGTGCATATTCTAGTGTTTCTTAGTATAGTCACAACATTGTACAACCATTACCAATATAATTCCAAGCATTTCTGTCACCCCAAAAAAGAAATGCTCTAGTACCCATTAGTCCAAGTCTCTCCCATTCCCCTCTGTTACCAATGCCGGATGACCACTAATCTACTTACCTACTGATTTGCCTATTCTGGACATTTCATATACATGTCACATATATAGCATCATACAATATGTGGCCTTTTTTGTCTTGGCTTCTTTTACTTTTCAAGATTGATCCATGTTGTTGTATGTATTAGTATTAGTGCTTCATTTATTTTTTATGACTGATTAATATTCCTTTGTGTGGGTACCCCTTTTGTTTATCCATTCATCAGTTGATGAGCATTTGGGTTTTTTGTTCTTTTTATGTATTTTGAATAGTACTGCTGTGAACATTCATTCACAAGTTTTTGTGTAAGCATATTTTTTTTAATTCTCTTGGGAATAAACCCAGAAGTGAAATTGCTGAGTCACATGGAAACTGTGTGTTAATTATTTGAGGAGCTGCCAAATTGTTTTCCAAAGTGGCTGCACTATTTTACAGTCCTTACTAGCAATGTGTGAGAATTCCATTTTCTCCACAACCTTGCTAACACTTGTTATTGTCTGTTTTTGTTTGTTAATTTTCTTAGTCATCCTAGAGTTATCATTGTGATTTTTTATGCATTTCCCTATTGACTGATGGTGTTCAGCATCTTTTCATTTGTAGATCTTCTTTGGAGAAATGTCTATTCAAATTCCTTTTCCATTTTAAAATTGGGTTGTTTGCCTTTAACTGTGGAATTATAGAATTCTTTATATATTCTGGATACTATCTTTCTCAGATATATGATTGCATATATTTTCTCTCATTCTATGTGAATTGTCTTTTCACTTGCTTGATAGTATCTTTTGTTGCATAAATTTTAAATTTAATTTATCTGTATCTTCTTTTGTTACTTGTACTTTTAAAAAAATATGACAAAACTTCCTAAACTGACAGCAAAGGTCATGAAGATTGACACATAGGTTTGTGTTTTTTTAAATAAGTTTTACATTTACGGCTCTTGTATTTACATCTGTGATTCATTTTGAGTTAATTTTTGTATTTGGTGTGAGGAAGGAGTTCAGATGGATTCTTTTGTATGTGGCTATGTATTTGTTCCAACATCATTTGATGAAAAGACTATTATGTTTCCTCTTAAATGGTCCTGGCAGTCTTGTTGAAAGCAAATTGTCCATAGATATACGGGTTTATTTCTGGACTCAATTCTGTTCCATTTGCCTATATGTGCACCCTTACTGCCAGTAACCAAATTGTTTTGATTATTGTAGGTCTGCAGTAAGTTTTGAAACTGAAAAGTGTGAACATATTTTCTTCTTTTTAAAGATTGCTTGACTATTTGGGGTCCCTTGCAATTTCACATGAGTTTTAAGATTAGCTTGTCCATTTCTGCAAAAAAAAAGGTAGTTGGAATTTTGATACCAATTTTCTTAAGTCAGTCTGTCAATTTAGGGAGTTTTGCTGTCTTAACAATGTAGCATCTTTCAGTCCATGCACATTGCAATGTCTTTCTGTTTATCTAGTATTCTTTAGTTTCTTTCAGTAATATTTTGTAATTTTCAGTGTACTAGTCTTGCTCTCCCTTTGTTAAACTTGTTCATTGTATTTTATTCTTTTTTTTTTTTTTGAGTTGGAGTCTTATTCTGTTGCCCAGACTGGAGTGCAGTGGCCGCTCCCGGCCACCGCAGCCCCGACCTGCTGGGCTCCGGCGATCCTTCCACCTGAGCCTTCCAAGTAGCTGGAACTACAGGCGTGTGCTACCATGCCCAGCTAATTTTTGATTTATTGTAGAGATGAGGTCTCGCCAAGTTGCCCAGGCGGGTCTCGAACCCGCGGGCTCAGGCAATCCACTCACCTCAGCCTCCCAAAGGCACGGGATTACAGGCTGAGCCACCGAGCCTGGCTATATTTTATTCTTTTCAATGCTGTTTTAAATGGACTTGTTTTCTTAATATTCTTTTTGCATTTCTCATTGCTTGTGTGTGGAAATGCAGGTCTTCTTGTATATTGATCTTGTATCCTGTACCTTTTCTGTATTTGTGTATTAGCTCTAACCATTTTAGTATGGATTATTTAGTGTTTTCTATATTTAAGTTCCTGTCATCTGTGAAGAGATAGCTTTATTTCATCCTTTCCAATCTAGGTACCTTTTGTTATCTATCTATCTATCTATCTATCCATCCCTCTATTTATTTAGCTTAATTACACTGGCTAGAACCTTCTGTGCAATGTTAAGTAGAAGTGGCATGATCTTGTCTTGTTACTGATCTTAGTGGGAAAGTATCCAATCTTTCACTATTAAGTATGATATTAGCTGTGAGCTTTTCATAGATGCCCTTTACCGGGTTTAGGAAGCTCTCTTCTATTTCTGTTCGTTAGCAGGTGGAACCACTAACTGGACAGCATTGTTGGGTACACACATGACATGTGTAATACAGTGTGACCAGCACATAGAAGTGGTGACCATTTGTTTCCTTTGGCTGCCAGCCTTCAATTTACTGATGAAAACACTAACTATAGCAAAGGCCATCAGCATGCCATTTGATTTCTATAGGTCCTATGTGGAAAAGCCATTAGGAATTCACTGTTTCCTCTTTTGTTACATGGAAATTTTCATATCTTACAAATATCACCATGCTCTGAGTTTGCCTAAAGAATACTGAGTTCTAGCCATAAAATAATTATTTCAGTGTTAATAGATTTTACCCTTCTATAACAAATCACACTCAAACTAACCTTCCTAACAAAAAATGTTAATAGGCTCAACTGTTAGCCTGTTTATTTTAACCATTATTCCTACAAGACAAAAGAATCTGGATCATCTCTCTTTGCTCTTCACGTTAACAAAAAAAGGAAAAAAATTGGCATTTATTTCAAATGTCAAAGAGATGATAGAATGACCTTTCCATGTAAGTAAAGCATTTGTCTTGGCAGGGTTGTGGAATTGCTCAGTGCTTGAAGATTGTCTGCCAGGTTGGGCGACTAGACAGAGGGAAGAGTGCGATTCTGTATGTCAAGTCTCTGCTATGGACTGAGACCTTTATGAATGTAAGTAGATGGATGCAGTATTTAGCAATCGCACTCAAGTTTTTTGAAGATGTCAAAAAGGGCTGACATCTGGGAAATCATCTCATTGTTATTTCCATGCAGAAGGAAAATCAGAATCATTCCTATTCTCTGAAGTCATCAGCTTCATTTAATGTCATAGAATTTCCTTATAAGAACCTTCCAATTGAGGATATCGTCAACTCCACCTTAGTAAGTCATTGATTTAGGGAAGTGTAATAAATTCCCATGCTGTAGATGTTTTTATTTTGTTTTAAAAAGTGGCAGCTTAACTGTCAACACTTTCAAGTAACAGAATTATTTGATAGGATTATGACATAGTTTAATATTATTACTTTACTCCTCCACCCCAGCATTATTAAGGGTAGATCTTTTACTTTGGTGTCTTGTTCTATGTAAGATTTCTTAGTATATACTAAATTAATTATATTTATGAAATTTTAGGTATTTTTCTTCACAGTTAGGAAATTAGAAATTAATTGCAACAAATGAGGCATTTTGAAGATCTTTAAAGGTTAATAATGTGTCAGTACATCATAAGCTGGATGGATTATTTAAAAATTATTTCAGATGCAGCCAAAAGATAACCTGTCATTGGGATTTTTTTTACATGTGTGTATATGCTGTTGATATCGAACATAAGATCACTGAATTATCATATGCAAGGAAAGAATGCAATGTGAATACCATTAAAAAAATACAATAGTCACTCAAATATTTTTGGGTTAAATCAGTGAACTCTTTAAAACTAAAAATCTTTTTTCCTTCATAGGTTACCACTAATGTCACCTGGGGCATTCAGCCGGCACCCATGCCTGTGCCTGTGTGGGTGATCATTTTAGCAGTTCTGGCGGGATTGTTGTTATTGGCTGTTTTGGTATTTGTAATGTACAGGGTAAGTAATAGACTGAGAAAGAGAGGGAAAGAGGGAGAGAGGGGAACCGGAAGAAAAGGGGAGGGAAGGGGAGAGAGGGAAAGAAAGAAGAATGAAAAAGAAGGAAGGAAGAAAGGGACTTATGATGACACCTGATGATCATGACATATCATTTGAGGGAGGGGGAATTGTACAAAGAACCATTTAAATTTTTTTGGTAGCAATATAATCAACTCAAAAAATACTTTGGATGTTTTACACTGATGTGGTGATAATCATGGTTTTTCTTCAACTGACAGCTGGGCTTTTTTAAACGTGTTCGGCCACCTCAAGAAGAACAAGAAAGAGAACAGCTTCAACCTCATGAAAATGGTGAAGGAAACTCGGAAACTTAACCACGACTTTTCAGTTATGCTCCATCCTGACCCATTGGAATTACCAACTCCATTGTCGGTTTGAATTTCCTTCATGAGGAGTAAAATTCCAAGACTGTACTGCAGATGGTGCCCATTGGCATTAGTCACAGAATGAGAACAATATTTGCCAACTTTCTCTTTATAAATAAGTGCAGATATCTAATACACATACACTGACGAATTTTGGTATTTAAATAATAAAATATCAAGTAATAACTCTTACTGAATGCATATAAGATAGGTAGTGCCCAGAGTTCCTGCTTTATATAAAATAGTATCTCCTAAAATTACTGTTTTAGATTTAGTATGTTGAATTTTGCTGTTTATTGTTGTTTTAAAGCAGTTCAAGTTTAGGCCTTAGCAATCATGTCTTTCATACAGGTACTTAGTACATTCTATACTATAGTCAACTTTTCAGGCTACTAAAGACTTTGTAACTGCAAGAATTTGGATTTTAATATCGCTCATTTGATAGAACCTTTTTAAAAATATGCATGATACCCTCAAGTTCTTGTCTGTAATAACAAAAGTAAAATATTTTGTTTTATTATAAAATTTGGGTAGATGCCATTACATTTTTATTTATATTTAATCCATAGTCTATTTTGTTGCATTTTAACTTGTATAGTTTCTAAATTTTATGTCAAATCCTTTAATCCAGCCTATACTAAATATTAGTTCCATAATCATAAATGCCTCTTGGTGTGTAATAGTTTAATTCATTTAAGGATCATGATGTTTAAAGCCATATGGAACTGGAAGTCATTTCCAAAGTATATTTATTCCATTGTTTTAGTCTGGCTATTTACTACACAAAAACAGAAAGCATTTTAGTTAAAATACTATGTGTGTAGTTCTTCGAGATAGTTGTTTATTAATACATTCTTAGAGTAGAACAGAGTTTTTAGTTGGTATTAATTTATTTTTCTGCCATATGTGTATGTTTCCTTGTATTTCCAAAATGTTACTGAGAATGGGTCAAGATCAATGAGGAATCTTTACAACTTACAGGAACCTGGATCCCCCACCCTACCCCATGAGGAATGCTTGAAATCAAAACTAGGTAGCTCCACTGGTTTAACAATAGCATGATCTGACTACATGAATATTACCTCCCTTTAAGCATGGTAGTGTGTAAACCAGTCTCAGCTATCAGAATAACTTCTAGAAGGTATTTTTATAAGCAGTTCAAGTTATTGAAAACCTTTTAAAACTTTCTTAGGCTTGTTAACATAAATTACTTTTCTAGGATTTTTAATAAAAGCCACATGGGTGGCAAGTTTTAGTTTTCATGCCTCTAGCGTGGTGAATCTTCTAGTGAAATATGTGAACTATTCACAGTTCCTCAAGGCCTGGGGATAACGATCAGTTAAACCTATTTTTGTGCAATTATATCATGTTGTACATTAGAGATTGAGAATTTAGTAGCTTTTTAACTGCTGTCCTCAATAGGCAATGATGTTTCCCTTAGATAATTGACTATTTTTCTATGTTTTAAAAAAATTGAAAATCTGTCTTGCCACGTCTTGTGTTATAATTCCATGCACAAGTGGCTGAGCTAATCTTGAGAATATATTCATAAAATAGAAGCACATTTAGTTGAGTTATACAAGATAGAACATAGACTAGAGCCTATATTTAACTTTAGTAAATTTCAAAATTAATGTATTTTGGAGTATAGATTTTATTAGTAGCTTGAAAGAGCTTAATCATATGCAATAAGTATTTTTATAATCAATAAATTTAAATTTTTTTAATAAAAAAATTTTTTTATCCTAAGGTCAAGTATTGGCAGCCATCAAACAGTCACTAAGTCTGTAACAAATTTTGCCTTATCTGTTTTTCCACCTAGATGCAGTTATTTCTGAAAATAATGCTGGCTAGAAATTCACTCTTTACAAAAGTGTATTTGCTTTTGCACCATCTATTCCTTTTACGGCCTCTATCTCAAAGTATAATCTTGTATTGGAAATTGAAAGATGCTGTAATTGGAAATTAACATGATGTTTTAAATTTCCTTTATGAAGTGTGGTTTTAAGAAGTATTATAGATTTTTTTCAAAAAATGATAGTTTATATCTCTATAAAAATAGAAGTATCATTTGAAAGCCTTTTTGAGGAACATTTGAGATTCTTTTTACCCTAAAGTAGCATGTGGGTGTACTTGATTAAATATCAAAAAATAGACCTATGAAAACTATTTTATTTTCCAATCATTTTAAATACTATTGTATTTGTGATTTATTAAGAATTAAAATCCATTTTAAAGTGTAAAATTCTTATTATATAATTCAGTTTTAAAAAATCATATGAATAAGCTAGAGGATATTAAAAACATTTGACATTGGTAAAAAGTATTGATACTGATATTGAATTGTTATACAGGTATTTATTAGAAAATTAATATTTTGAGAAACATTTGTGCAAGGATCATTTTTTTCCATTTCTTCCCTTTCACTTTCTTCATAATTAACTATGATTATAATTCTGATTAAGTTCTTAATGATTCTGAAAGGTATAAAAGTCAGAATATCATTGCCACCATCCTACCTGTGTTACTAAACTACCTATTCATAGTTAATTCATAGTTAATTCTCATTAACTCTTAACATGTATATTTACATAAAGAGACAATTCTAGTTTTAGGAAAACAGACTTCCTGGCTTAAGAGAGCTATGAAGGATTTTTAACAGTGAATCATGACCCTAAGGGAGAGATTTGTGTGGCAAAATATAGAATATAGTAGATCAGCTGACTTTTGTAAGGCAAACAGAATTTGTAAGTTGGTACGTGTTCCTCTGTTGTAGACCATAATGATGAGCCTGGCAGAAAACAAGGAGATGTTCTTGGAATACCTATATATAACCACTGCCCATCTCAGTGTCACCTTCTTTGGAGTCTTGGATAGCTTGTATTTGTAGTAGTTTGATAAATAATAATAATAAAAAGAGTGTTTGAAAATTAATTGTAGGATCGAAAAAGGTGAATTAAATTACTTAATATTCAGTGTTTTCAAGAGTATGTCCTTTAACTTGCCAGTTGACTAGCTTGAACAATAAATCTGTGAATATGCAGCACACAACATATGCTTGTATTTCACTGTAATTTCTTATATATAATGAACTTCTTGGGAGAGGTACTGAGTCTTTGATCTTTGTTGTTATTGTTCTCAAGTGCAATATAACAATGTAACCAAACCTAGATAATATCAAGGTCTTCATTAATTTAGTGAACCTATTCTAAATAGAGGTTTATTATTCTTTTTGTTAGCAGAAAAGAGTGATTCTGCTATGGATATAGAAATGAAGTTATTTGCCCCCAGATGGTCCATTCTGTATTTTATTTCAGGCTGGAAATGAACTATTCCCTACCAATTTTGAAACACTTTGAAATATCTTAAGGTAACTTGGAAGCTATGTTGTATATCAAATTAATTTGTTACCTAATAACATTGAAAGTAAATATCTTTGTGATCACCCACATTGGGTGAGACATGAAATGAATCTGTTCTAAAATTTGTCATTTGCTAACTTGATTTGAGTTAGTGGAAACTGGTACAGTGTTCTACTTGTTTTCCAAAATGTAACTTGTGACTGTATAATAAACTTGAGCATATGGTGCCACTTTTGTATACTGAATTTGTCCTTTCCTTCTGTTATGTTGTTTTGCTTTGTTTTTTAATCACAGGAACCAGCAATAATACACTAAAAGGATGACCCCTAAAAGGTGTCATGCCTTTCTAAAAGTTCAGATTCTTACGAGAGTCAGTTATTTGAATAAAGGAAACATCAAAACAGCAAAGGAAACCTAACATTAAAATATATCCTTAAGACTGGGCACAGTGGCTCATGCCTGTAATCCCAGTACTTTGGGAGGCTAAGGCAGGAGGATTGCTTGAGCCCAGAAGTTCGAGACTAGCCTAGGAAACATAGCAAGACCCTGTTTCTACAAAAAATCAAAAACATTAGCTAAGCGTGATGGTGTGCACCTGTTGTCTAAGCTACTAAGGAGGTTGAGGTGGAAGGACTGCCTGAGCCCAGGAGGTCGAGGCTTCAGTGAGCTGTGATTATGCCACCATACTCCAACCTGGATGACAGAGTGAAACCCTGACTCAAAAATAAAAACCATCCTTAGGTAAATATGTGCTTGCCTGAAATATAGGAGTTCTTTGATTTTTAAATAAAATTATTTCTAAGTTTTAATAATACGGTAACCTTTATTATTTTTACCATGTCAGATTGCTTTAAGAATGCACATTTATACTTTTATTTCATAATTTTAAAACATATTTGCAATTCTAGTATAAAAAATTCTAATGCATACTTTTACTAATATAAGGTGGCAGAAGAATAATACATATGCCTTTTATAGTTTATTACAATGAATTTGTGGATAAAATATTTGCTCAAAGACAGCATTTCATACTAATACTAATGCATTGGTGAATTATAGTATCATTTTGAATAAGATATTATAACTAGATTAGCAAAGTATGTTCTATCCCAAGAAAGCTCTTATACTCAAAAATGAAACAAAAAAAAATACTCAGATTTTAGTTTCAAATACAATTTTAAATCAATAATGTGGGCCAGGCTTGGTGGCTCAGCCTGTAATCCCAGCATTTTGGGAGTTCGAGGCGAGTGGATTGCCTGAGCCTGTGGGTTTGAGACTAGCCTGGGCAACTTGGCGAGACCTGGTCTCTACAATAAATAAAAAATTCGTAGAGTGTGGTAGCGTGCACCTGTAGTTCTGGCTACTTGGAAGGCTGAGGTGGAAGGATCTCCAGAGCATAGCAGGTCAGCACTGGAGTGGCTGTGAGCATGCTACTGCACTCTAGACTGGGTGAGGGAGTGAGACTCCAACTTAGAAAGCAAAAATAAATCAATAATGTGATATGAAGACAAGTATTCTTTATTTTTTAAGCTCCATATTAACTTTTTAAAATTTATTAAATTGTATTTTATTATGGAGATGTGGGATACAAGTGAGGATTAACCACATAAGAAGGCTGCATGCAGATGAAGTTTGGCCTTCTTACTGGCCCTCACTCCCCCTGGTAGTGGAGTAGGTACCCTTTACAAATATTCTGACAGAGACCTATTTTTACTCATTAAATTCTGAAATAAAATACCTCTTTTTTTTTAAGTCAGGGTCTCTGTCACCCAGGCTGGAGTACGATATCATGATCATGGCTCACCACAGCCTCCAACTCCTGGGCTCAAGCGATCCTTCTTCAGACTCCTGAGTAACTGAGACTACAGGCACATGCCACCACAGCTGGCTAATCTTTAAATTTTTTTTTCTTTTTCTGAGTTGGAGTCTCACTGTCGCCCAGACTGGAGTGCAGTGGCCGCTCCCGGTCACCGCAGCCTCTACCTGCTGTGCTCCTGCGATCCTTCCACCTCAGCCTTCCGAGTAGCCGGAACTACAGGCATGCACTACCACGCCCGGCTAATTTTTTGAATTGTTGTAGAGATGAGGTCTCTCCAACTTGCCCAGGCGGGTCTCAAACCCGCGGGCTCAGGCAATCCACTCACCTCGGCCTCCCAAAGCGCGGGATTACAGGCTGAGCCACCGAGCCCAGCATTTAGATTTTTTTTTTTGTAGAGATGAGGTCTCACTATATTACCCAAGCTGGTCTTGAATTCCTGGGCTTAAGCAGTCCTCCCACCCTCAGCCTACCAGAGTGTTGGGATTACAGGTGTGAGTCACTGTGCCCGGCCTAAAATACTTTTATATAACATCTAGTGGTTTGCTTTCCACTGAGTGGAGTGATTGATTTTTGTATTATTAAAAGAAGAGGTAGTTTACTACTAGAAATTTCAATAAAAGTTACTATGGGACAGTGTGGATTAATATAAACATGACATTTATTAATATTTATTTTCTCCAAAACGCAGTTAACATTGTCCAGGGTCTTTTGAGAGTCTTTTTTTTTTTTTTTTTTTTTTTTTTAGTCAGAGTCTCAATGTGTTGCCCATGCTGGGATGTAGTGGCATGCTCATGGCTACCATGCCTCCACCTGCTAGGCTTAGGTGATCCCTCAGCCTTCCAAGTAACTGGAATTACAGGTGCATGGCACCATGCCCAGCTCATTTTTTTATTTGTGGAGACAAGGTCTCGCCAAGTAGCCCAGGCTGGTTTCAAACCCCTGAGCTCAAGCAATCCTCTCACTTCTACCTCTCAAAGTGCTGGGATTACAGGCATGAGCCACCAAGCCTAGTGTGAGTTTTGTTTTTATACCCTGCTTTTATACCCCTAAACTATGAAGGTATATTATCCCTAACTTAAAAAAAAAAACACTACACTTGGGTACACACAGAGGGCTATAGGCTTCACTGATGGCTAGACATCTTTTGCCATCACAGAGTGGTCCTCTCAGAGGCAAAAAGCAAGTAGGTTAGTTTTAGCAACAGCAACATCTTTGTATGGCAATAATTGTGCCATTAATTTTTTTAAATTGATTTTTAAACCAGGTGTGATGGCTCTTGCCTGCTCCCAACACTTAGAATTGTTTGAACCCAGGAGTTTGAGACTGCAGTGAACTATGATTATTGCACTGCACTGCAGCCCAGGCAACAGAGTGAAACTCATCTCCAAATAAATGAATAGATAAATAAATGGACTTGTCATTAAATGAAAAGAAAATGAAAAAAATGACAGTGTTGAGTACAGTGATAAGATTGAAATCAATGGATAAGACAAAAGTGACAATGATTTGACTTTAATCAGTTATTTAATCTGAATGTTTGGCTATTTTCATGGTTGAGAAAAAGACAGGAGCAAATTTTTTGAAACAGTTTAAAAAATGTAAAATAATGTTTAAAACTGTTCCAAAAAGCATGGAACCATAGAGATATTATCATCTTTACCTCAATAATAAAAGAGAATCTCCTTTGTCATTGAAACGTTCTGAAACTGAACCTTTTTATATTATGATTCTTGAATACAACTGCCTGAAACCATCCTGCTTTCCTGTGGCAAGAGTCTTTATTAGATTAAAGAAAAGAGCATTTATTAAATGTGTCTGAGCTCTAACCAAATACTGTTGTTAGTGCTGACTCCTGTAGCATTTGCCACTGTTGCCTAGACAATCCAAAATGCAACTGAGGAGGATCGAAGTCAGGTCTTTGCTGCTTAGGATACAGGTGGACCATAGTCCCTGAATGTAGTGTTGCCAAAAACTTAGTTTTACACAGCTGCTTAACAAATGTAGCTCCATGTGAGCTGTCTTTGGACCGTCACTTCCTGGCAGACACACTTCCACTAACCAGAAAGAAGTGGTGGTGTGATCAGCTTGGTTATTGGTATGGATGTATCCATTGTCAACATGCAGAAAGTTATGGTCTGGCTGCTGTTGTCAAACTGACAGTGGAAGTATCAGGACAATATCATGGTCAAATGACATACGTGGGCATGGAGATCAGTCAGGTAGACATGAGAAGAACAAATGGCGAGTTCAAAGCTCCTCGGAGGGCACCAAGAAGAGAAAAGGCTGTATGTGTGTGTGTGTGTGTGTGTGTGTGTGTGTGTGTGTAAGCTTTTCAAGACAAACATTTTGATCACTACTTTTCATAGATATTGAGATGGAATTGGTGGACAGGATATTCTAATAAGGAGCACTTTCTGAATAACAACAGGTAAATTAAAAAGTTACTTGGAAAAAACACATTTAAAAAGTAAATTAGGCCTGTAATCCCGCGCCTTGGGAGGCTGAGGTGAGTGGATTGCCTGAGCCCGTGGGATTGAGACCCGCCTAGGCAACTTGGTGAGACCTCATCTCTACAATAAATCAAAAACTAGCTGGCCATGGTAGTGTGTGCCTGTAGTTCCAGCTACTTGGAAGGTTGAGGCGGAAGGATCGCCGGAGCCCAGCAGGTGGAGACTGCGGTGGCCAGGAGCGGCCACTGCACTCCAGTCTGGGCGACAGAGTGAGACTCCGACTCAAAAAAAAAAAAAAGTAAATTAATAAATTATGTTGTAAGTTTGTAATTGGATTTATAAATTTTACTTTGGGGAAAAAATTGGAGTAATTAGATATAATCTGTTAAATTTAAAGAAATTATATGAAAATATTATAATTTCTTAGCTAATAAGAGAAATTTACATTGGGAAACATGAATTGTTTCTCTCACAAATATCTATCTTTATAAATGAAAAACACAAAAGAAAATTAAGTGTTAAGATGCTTGGGAAATTATGCTTGAAGTAGCATAATACGCTGCCATAAATTTGCCAGAAATTTCTATAGAAATCAAATTTTTCTAGAAATAAATCATTGCCAACATTCAGTATTCCTTCCTGTTTGCAATCACACTCTCACCTGTTCTTTGAAAGTAACCACTGTCCACACTTCTAACACTATATGTTTAATTAGATGTGATATTTCCCTTCAACCAGCAAGGTATAACTACCTCTATCCCTGACCACCATATTTGATATTTGGCTCTAGCTAAAGCTGTGAAACAAATAGCACCTACACATGGTAAGAATGAAAGTGTTTGTTCTGAATATGGGAATTAGAAAATGGGCAGAGCCTTTTCTGTCCTAACTTACTGGTTGCTCCTTAGAATCAAATGAAATGACTTATATGCGATCACTTTGAAAACTGTCAAAGAGTTTGGGTTCAAAGCTCTGCCCAATTACTTCCAAGCTTACCTGCTGTAGACCAAGTATTAATGCCTAAGGTCATGAGAATTTTTTGAGAAAATATAAGAAAGGGGAATATTAAAGGCATGTGACAAGTGCTTATCAAATAACAGTCTCTTCATCACCCACTTTGTTGGTCTAAGACGAGAGCTTTGAGCTAAGGAACGCTCTTTTCCCAGGCTAATTTTAAACATTCTCTGAAACAGTGGTGATAAATCATTAATGAGACAAGCCATTAATTTGAGAGTTATTCCTGAGCAGGCCCGAAACACCACAAAATTCAACCACCAATAGCCATATTGGCAAGAAGTGACAGAACTACACATTGTAGAAAGAGTAATTACACCACTTGGCCATGTGTGATGGCTCACACCTATAATTCCAGAACTTTGGGAGGCCAAGGCATGAGGATCATTTGAGGTCAGGAGTTCAAGTTCAGCCTGAGCAACATAGTGAGACCCTGTCTCTACAAGTAATGTTTTTTAAAAACTCACTAGGCGTGGTGGTGCACTCTTGTAGCCCCAGTTATGTGGGAGGCTGAGACTGGAGGATCACTTGAGCCCAGGAATTTGAGGCTACAGTGAGCTATCATACACCATTCACGCCAGCTTGGGTGACAGAACAAGACCCTGTTTCTGAAGAAGAAAAGGAAGGAAGGAAGGAAGGAAATAAGGAAGGAGAGAAAGAGAGGAAAGAAAAAGGAGAAAAAGAGATAGGGAGGAAAGGAAGGGAAAGAGAAATAAGGAAAAAGAAAAATAATTTATACCACTTATTCTAAGAAGTAGCTTGGGTGTAATAAATATCTGTTTTATTTTTTTAATTTTGTTTTGTTTGCTTTAGTGATATTTCTATTTACTTTCTCTATTATGAATAATTAATATAAAAATAACAGCTAGAATTTCATTTTGACGCCCATTTTACTGACTGAACATCAGCTCAGAAAAAGTGATTAACTAAGATCTCACATCTAGCAAGGGCAGAGCTTGGATATATATGCCCAGGCAGTTCTCTCTTAATTAATGTATTCTACAAAAGTCACCTTTTAAAATGTTTTTTGCCCTCAATATGTATAACTGCTCAATTCTTTTTCTATCTGTAAACTTTCCCACCTTTGCTTTCATCTCAAAGGACAGCCCTTTCTTGACCTTTCTCAGCCGTGCCCAGCCTGACTCACTTGTCGACTTCCCATACATCTGGGTCTGAATGCTTGAGAACTGCTCTCTGAAGGTCATTAATAACCTCCTCTTCACCAGTCATCTTACTCGATCTCTTTAGGTGCTTGTGTCACATTCCCCCTTGATTTTCTTTCCTCCTAGAAGTTCCTTGTTGGCCTATCCTTCTTTTTAAATGTGAAATTTCAGCACACTGCCTCTTTCTTGTTCCCTTACTTTGCACATTTCTCTGGAACAATCTCATTCATGACTGTAGCTTTCACTATTTCCTATATTACAATTCTGAAGTTTGTTTCTCTAGCTCTGCTCTTTCTCCTGCATATTAAGTCTTGTGTACAGGAACCTGCTGGAAATTCCCATCTGGCTGTGTCGTAAGTACCTCAAACTTCAGGTTCCTTTTCCCCTCCTAAAGTTTCTGCTGTTCCCCAAATCCCTGCTCCTTTGCCCTTACTTCCTGCCTCAATTTCTAATCCAATCAATCACCCAAACCAGAAACCTATCGATTCTACATCCTACATTATATCCTAAATATGTCCTCTTCTTCCCTTTCCCATTATTTTTGTCCTAGCTTAAGTTCTCATCACCTTTCCTTTTGGCAGTTATATGAAAATATTGCCACCCACAATTCTAAATCTTCTGTATATATACTAATTTATTAGTATATATAAATGCTTTGCAAAAATTCAAAATTCTGAAAGATAACACTACATAATGAAGTTGCTATTACGATGCCCGTCATATAGGATATAAGAAAAAGAAGTATACCTATGTGTGTGCCTGTGTGTGTGTGTGTGTGTGTGTGTGTGTGTGTGTGTGTGTGTGTGTGTAGTGGGGGCAGGGAATGGGAAGAAACAGGAAAATGTGAGAAAATATAACCCAGAGTTGGGAGAAAAATCAATCAGTAGGAATAGGTCCACAATTTAGCACACATGACTTTAAATAACTATGATGAATATGTTAAAGAGTACACAGGAAAACATGAATATTATGAGTGAAGAGATGGGCGTCTCAGAAAAGAGTTCAAAAATAATAAAAGACATCCAAATGGAAACTTTAGAATTAAAACTTATAATATCTGGGCTCTTGAACCACTCTTGTGCTTGAGCCCATTCCTAGTTCTCTGGAGTATACGGCCTCTCCTGCTTAAAAAGTCTTTCTCTCTCTCTACTTTCAAAAAAATTGCAATATCTGATGTCAGAATTCCATTGGTAGGGATTAAAAGTAGGGTGGATAGCATAGAAGACAGGATCCATGACCTTACAGGTAGATTGATAGACTGTATCCAAACTAAAGCACAGAGGAGAAAAAGAGATTAAAAAAATAAAGCGCCTCAGTGATTTGTGGGATAGTCTCACTAGGTGGAAAGTGGGTCAAATAAAAAAAACAGAGCAGACAAATTATTTCAGGTAAAATATTTTCCAAATTTGATTTTAAAAAATAGCAACCTACAATTCTGGAAGCTCAGGGAACCCTAACAGGACACACTTGAGGCACATGTTCAACTGCTGAAAAGCCACAAGTTAGATTACGATGCCCAAAGAGTACATACTTGGCCAAAGCGGAAAGTCCCTCACCAATCTTCCCTAAATTATCTCTATTTTTGACTTCTGTTGACATGTCTGAGGGGCTCTATTGATTGGTCACATGATTGATCTATTTTTTATTCATATTTTATTAACAGCTTTATTGAACTATAATTGATATTTAGAAACTGCACATATTTAATATATACAATTTGATGACTTTTAAGTTTTTATCTTTTTTTAAAAAGATGTGGGGTATAGGATTAGGTAGATAAGTGGTTATTGTACAGGTAAAATTTGGGCCTGCCTTTGGTCCCCCCACTTTGCCTGGTTTGAGATCAGGTATCCTTATTGATGTTATATACGCCCCCCCCCCCCCAGCATCCTGCTTCTGTGAATCTTTTCTTACAGTATTATGATAAATGTTCAGGGTCTGCTTATAAGTGAAAACATGTGGTACTCAGTTCTTTGTTTCTGTGACAGATCACTGAGTATGACAGACTCTAAATCCATCCAAGTTTCTGCGAAGTCCATCATTTTGTCCTTCTTTATGGCTGCGTAATGTTTCATCATGTATATGCACTTTTGTTTTATCCAGCCCACTTTCAATGAGCAGCATGGTTGACTACATGTTTTTGCTATTGTGAATAATGCTGCAATAAGCATGCGTGTGCAGGTATCTTTTTTATAGAATTATTTGAATTCCTCCGGGTATATTCCCAAAAGGGGGAATGCTGGGTCATATGGAAGGTTGGTTTTTAGATCTTTTAGGACTTGCCACACTGTTTTCCAAAGAGGTTGCATTAGTTTACACTCCCACCAACAGCGTAGAAGCACTCGGTTTCCCCCACATCCTCTCCAGCATCTGTGTTTTTTTTGAGTTACTGATGAAGGTGACCCTGGCTGGAGTTAGGGGGTATCTCAGGGTGGTTTTAATTTGCATTTCTTTGATGATTAGTAAGGCTAAGCATTTCTTCATGTATCTGTTGGCTGGGCATGTGTCTTCTTTTGAGAAGTGTCTATTTATATATTTTGCCCACTTTTTAATAGGGCTCTTTGTGTTTTTCCCTTTGGCACATTTGAGTTCCTTGTAGATCCTGGAAGTTCGGCTTTTGTCAGACAAACAGTTGATAAATATTTTTTCCCAATCTGTTGGCTGTCTCCCTGCTCTCTTCATGATTTCTTTTGCTTTGCAGGGGTTTTTCAGTTTGATGAGGTCCCACTAGTCTATCTTATCTCTTACAGCATGGACTTGTGGGAATGTGATCAGGAATTGGTTACCTCTTCCAATTTCCATAAGGGTGACTCCTGTGTTTTCTAAGATTCTTATAGTTTGAGGTTTTATGTTTAGGTCTTTGATCCACTAGAGATGATTTTTGTGTATGGTGATAGGTAGGGGTCCTGTTTTAATCTTCTACATGTGGTTGGTCAGTTTTCTCAGATTCTTCTCTCTCCAATGGTTGTTGGTGGAAGCTTTGTTGAAGATGAGTTGTTTGAGGAATTGAGGTATGCTTCTGGAATCTCTATCCTGTTCCATTGGTCTATATGCCTGTTCTTGTACCAGTACCAGGCTGTTTTGATGATTGTAGACCTACAGTAAATTTCAAAGTCTGGAAGTGTGATGCCTCCTGCTTTGTTTCTTCTGCTAAGAATTGTTTTGACCATTCATGATCTTTTATGTTTCTGTATGAATTTATTTCCTAGTCTGAGAAGAATGATATTTGAAATTTAATGGGTATTGTGTTGAATCTGTAGTTGTCTTTGGTAGGATGTGCTTGGTCTCTTGAAAGAAAATGATCTTAGATATTAGCAGAAGTTTGCATAGCCTCTGTGTTTTTTCCTAGAGCACTTTTTAAATAGTGAGTTTCTTAGTATGTCTTGCAGTCCAGATTGTTGAGAATATCCCAAACCACAGATTTCTGGTTCTTTTTTAGTTTGTGTGTTTTCTTAAAAACAGTTTTATTGAGCTATAATTCAATAACATACAACTCACCCATTTAAAGTGAACAATTCAATGGCCTTCAGTATATTCCCAGATATATACAATCATTACTACAATCAATTGTAGAACACTTTTACCACCACAAAGAGATATTCTGTACCTGTTAACTAGCATCCCTCTATACTGAAAATCCCCCCACTCTCATTGCTAAGCAACCACTAATCTACTTTTTTTCTCTATAAATTTGCCTATTCTGAGTGTTTAATGTAAATAAAATCATGTATATGTGGTCATTTGTGACTTGCTTCCTTTGCTTAACACACTGTTTTCAAGGCCCAGTCATGTTGTAGCATGTATCAGTACCTCATTCTCTTTTATGGCTGAATAATATTCCATTGCAAGGATATACCACATATTGTGTTGTTTATCCATTCCCTTGTTGCTGGATGTTTGTGTTTTTTTCACTTTTTGACTATTGTGAATATTATTGCTATGAACATTTGTATACAAGTTTTTGCTTGAACACTTGTTTTCATTTCTTTTTATAAATATGTAGGAGTGGAATCTCTGGGTCATCTAATAGTTCTAAGATTAACTTTTTGCGGAACTGCCAAACTGTTTTCCACAGTGGCTGTCCCAGATAACAATCCCATCAGCAATGTACAAGGGTTTCAATTTCCCCATATCTTTGCTAACACCTAATTTCCATTAAAAAAATTTATAGCTATTTTACTGAGTATAAAGTTGTATCTCATTGTGGTTGACTTGCATTTTGTTTGTGATTGTTGATGTTATCTTCTCACATGCTTTTTGACCACTTGTATATCTTCTTTAGGGAAAAAAATGACTGTTCAAGTCCTTTGCCCATTTTAAACATTGTGTTGTTTGTCGTTTTATTTTTGATATATAAGAATTCCTTTTATATTCAGGACCTTATCAGCTATAGGATTTATAAATATTTCACCCCATTCTGTGGGTTGTCTTTTCACATTCTAGATAGTATCCTTTGATGCATAAAAGTTTTAATTTTGACAAAATCTGATGGATTGATTGACATTTTGTTGCTTGTGCTTTTGATGTCATGTCTAAGAAATCATTACTGGATCCAAGGTCATAAAAATACATCCCTATGCTTCTTTTAGGAGTTTTATAATTTTAACTCTTACACTTATGTTTTTGAGCCAATTGTAGCTAATTGTTGTAAATAGTATAAAGTAAGGATCCAACTTTATTCTATTGCATGTGGTTATCCAGTTGTACCAGCATCGTTAGTTGAAAAGATTATATTCTCTCCCATTCAGTGGCTAAATAAGTACACTTATTTAAAATTAGTTGACTTCAAACAAATGGCTATATTTCTGCACTCTCAATTATTTGTCATTAATCTATAAGTCTGTCCTTAAGTACCACAATGTCTTGACCTTTATTGTAGCAAGTTCTGAAATCAAGTAGCATGAATCCTCCTACTTTGTTCTTACTTTTCAAAATTGTTTTGACTATTCAGAGTTTCATGCAATTCTATTTAAGTTTTTTTTCTTTTTGTATGTGTTTGTTACATGGACATATTGTATGGTGGTGAGAACCATATAAGTTTTAAAATCAGTTTGTCAATTTCTACAAAAAAGTCAGCTGGGCTTCTGATATGCATAGTATTTATTGCATAGATCAATTTGGGGAGTACTGTCATCTTAACAATATTAACTTTTCTAATCCATGTACATGGGATGATTTTATATTAATTCAATTTTCTTTAATTTCTTTGAACAATATATTAGAGTTTTCAGAGTATAAGTTTTGCACTTCTTTTGTTAAATTTATTCCTAAGTGTTTTATTCTTTTTCAGGCTATTGCAAATTGAATTTTTTTGTTTTTAGTTTTATTTTGGGATTGTTCATGGTATGTATATGGAAATGCAACTGATTTTGTGATTAGATTGGGCCTACCTAAATAATTCAATATAATCTCTCCATTTCAAGGTCCTTATGCTTAGTAACATCTTCAAAATGCTCCTTTCCATGCAAGGCAATATATTTCACAGATTTTGGAGATTAGGACATGACCATCTTTGAGAAGCCATTATTCTACCTACCACAAACCATCTTATTATGACTAACAGGTTCACCCAGAGATTTCTTCCAATAAGAGGTAGAAGAATGAATTTGTGTAGGCAAATCTCCTATTGAAGCTTTTGCTTAATCCATCATTATGCAGAGTACTTTAGAGTCTCTCCACCAGCAGTGAAAATGCCTTAATTCTTGGTACCATTTCTATTTCTTCCAGGATTATTTGGCTTCTCTATAATTTCTTTTGCCCAATCTTTATTACATAAAGAAATATATGTATATATCACACACACATATATGCTGTCCATATCCTCATTTTCACAATTCCATATTACTGAATTCACTTATTTGCTAAAATGTATTTGTAACCCCACAATGAATAGCTGTGGAACTTTTGTGAATATTTACAGAAATGAACAGAGCAGTGAGAAATTTGAGTTTGTCCCACACACGTTTCCAGCCCGGGTCAAACAAGAAGATGTTCTTCCTTCTTGTTTCAGCTCTCATCTTGGAAACAGCGCCCTTTCTGTGGTCCATGTTTTTCATAGTTATGTGCTTTTTGTCTTGGTGATTTTGTTGTTTAAAATGACTCTCAGGCATAGTGCTGAAGTGTTGTCTGGTGTTCCTAAGCACAAGAAGGCTGTGATGTGCTTACAGGGAAAACACAAGTGTTAGATAAGCTTGGTTCATGTGTAAGTTATAGTGTTGTTTTCTGTGAGTTCAGTGTTACTGAAACAATAATATATAATAAGCATGATGTCTTTAAACATAAACACACATAGAACCAAGTTATACACTGATCTGTTGACAAAGTTATACACTGACCAGAGGTTCGCAGGAACTTAACTTTGTATTGCCCCTAGGAGCAATGGTTCGATATTTACTAATTCAGTGTTTTGGTCACTTTGTAGAACATTAACTGCCAAGAAAAGTGAGAAATGAATGTATATAGCATGACATTTTATATACATATAAAATACATATAAACAAAACAGAACAACCATACATAACTTTATCAAAATAAATAAGAGGTAACATTTACTGAAGCATTCCTATGACCAGAAACTCAAAATATTTTGCATGTTATTTCATTTTGTTAACTCTCTTAAGGTCTATTATTTCTCCATTATAAAGCTGAGGAAACTGAGGTCTAGTATCTTATGTAAATCACACAGCTTGTGAGTCGTAGATACTAGAACAATATGATTCCAGGGCCCTCCACTCTTAACCAACCTTTTAAAACTGATTTATTGATTTAATCAATGTAGTTATCAATCAGACACTGTCAGGCATTGTGATAGGAGCCGTTTTTTTCTTTTTTGGAAGGGTCAGAGTCTCACTCTGTGTCCCAGATAACAGGAGTACAGTGGTATGATCATGGTTCACCACAGCATCAACCTCCAGGGCTCAGGAGATTCTCTGGCTTCAGTCTCCCAAGTAGCTGAGACTACAGGCTCACATTTTCATGGCTAACTGATTTATTTTTATTTTTTTGTAGAGATGAGGTCTCACTATATTGACCAGTCTGGTCTCAAACACCTGGTCTCAAGCAATCCTCCTACCCACCCACCTTGGCCTCCCAAAGTACTGGGATTGCAGGTGTGAGCCACTGCACCCAACCAACATAGCTGTGAACCTAATAGCCCTGGCTCTTGTGCAGCCACTAATGAGAATACAGGTGAGTACATGCACATTTTAAATAATAGTGGTGTGAGGGAAATCTGAGATACTATGAAAGCTCATAACAGGGGCACCTAATCAAAGCTAAGGGTAGCAGAGAATGTGTCCTGGAGGAAGTGGTATCCAAGCTGAACCCTTTAAGCTGTACAGAAATTTGCCAGTCAAAGTTGTGAGCAAGTAGACTTCTAGGCAGAGGAAATCACGTATGGGTGGGGGGGGCAAAAACCCAGAATTTATTTATAAAAAAATGTTTATTCTTAGATGTTTAAACATCAGTCATTTTCAAAGTACTCTCCTTTTGATGCAATACACCTATCGAGATGCTTTTTCCACTGCTCAAAACAGTTTTTGAACTCATCATTTCTGAAGTCTTTTTGTGCTTCTGCCATTTTTTGTTTACCTCTTCCATATCTTCAAAACATTTTGCTTTGAAAACTTTTTTCATCTGGGAAAATTTTTAAATAGTCACTTGGTGTGACAACAGGTGAATAGGGAAGGTGTGGCACCAGGGGTCATGACGTTTTAGATCAAAAACTGCTGAACACAGAACTGTGTGGGCAGGTGGGCTCATAAATAACTCATCATGAAATGGGTAGACATATTGAAAGAATCTAAAAAAAATAAATTGCTGAAGCCAAACATAGCCTCTCACAACAATGCTAGCTAGCTGGCGCACTTATGCCAATGGGTTCCTAGAACACTTACCTAGTAGGGGAAGCCTGTACTACAAGGGGACTGCCCTCCAAAAAATAACTCTGGGTTTTTCTTGGTCCCTGCTTTTATGTAAAGGTTTAAGGACAACTCAGACAAGAATAATTCCAAGGAATAAAACATTCCACCCCCTCACCGTGTGTGTGTGTGTGTGTGTGTGTGTGTGTGTGTGTGTGTGTTTATACAGGAAAAATTACACGAGCTTGGATAGTCAGGGGACAGATTGTAAAGGGCTTTATAAATCATGGTAGGGATTTTGGACTTTATGCTAAGAACAATGGTGAGGTACTAGTTGGTCTTAAGCAGGGAAGAATTAAATGTGTATAGTATTGCAGTTTGTTTTCTGGTGGCTCTTGCAGTATTTTTATAAAAATGAAGAATTTCAGCCGGGCTCGGTGGCTCAGCCTGTAATCCCGCGCCTTTGGGAAGCTGAGGTGAGCGGATTGCCTGAGCCAGCGGGTTTGAGACCCGCCTGGGCAGGCAAGACATCATCTCTACAATAAATCAAAAAATTAACCGGGCGTGGTAGCGCATGCCTGTAATTCCGGCTACTCGGAAGGCTGAGGTGGAAGGATTGCTGGAGCCCAGCAGGTGGAGGCTGCAGTGGCCGGGAGCGGACACTGCACTCCAGTCTGGGTGACAGAATGAGACTCCAACTCAAAAAAAAAAAAAAAAAAAAAAAAAATTTCTAGTATGATTACATTGTATTTAACATAAACAGGATCATGGATTATGCACTTGAAAATAATTTTCTGGATTAATTGGCGTTTTCATTCCTTTGTAAAGCATACAGACTGACATTAGACACACGTAGCTAGTAGGATCCTGAAAGTCCATCTATATTTACTCCCACCAGTTGGTTGTGGGTGTGCTAAAAGTCAGTTGTTTACTTTGTTCACAAACTTGGTTTGTGGTTTTTCAAAAAATATATAGTTCTATATGTTATAAGGAAGAGATACAATATGAGTTTGAAAGAAGTATATTTTTCCTATTAAAACGAAATGTAATACTAAGCATGTGAGAACACTGCAAAAGTTTGGGGGAAAAATTGAACATAGAAGGACTTGGCACTCAGATTGAGTGGCAAAGGTCTTTGAGAACTTCCACTTAAACCAAAACTGTAAAATCATAGTGGTGTATTATATTTATGGTTTATGACTTCAAACTCTAGGGTGTGGTTAAATATTGAAAAAAAAAATCTTGGCCCTATACCAAAAGATTGGTGAATAAATACACATAACTTATTTCAAGGTAAAATAGTAGTTAAGATATACTGAAGATATACTGATTTTTGTCTCATGATCAACTTTTTTTATTCACCAACTACTAGCCCCAATTACATCAGATCATCTGGCTTTTGTATATTGCACAGAAATTAAGCATAAACTATATGAGTAACGAAGTACTTAGAAACCATTTAAAGCTCTTTCTCAACAAAACATCTCTTAAAGCAGTTCCCAGTGTTGAAAGATTTGAGGTCCACCCTCTCCTGGGGGCCATGATTGGGTGGCTTTGCTTCCAGAAGATCCACTTCTACTACATAAAAAAAAAAAAATGACTTGGCTCCCACAGGTGTGACGACAGAAATCCTGGCAGCATTCTGTTCCTTCTGATCTACCAGTCAGGGTTTATTTTATTTTATTTATTTTATTTTATTTTATTTTAGTTGGATTCTCACCCTGTCACCCAGACTGGAGTGCAGTGGCCGCTCCCGGCCACCGCAGCCTCGACCTGCTGGGCTCTGGCGATCCTTCCTCCTCAGCCTTCCGAGTAGCTGGAATTACAGGCGCGCGCTACCACACCCGGCTCATTTTGATTTATTGTAGAGATGAGGTCTCGCCAAGTTGCCCAGGTGGATCTCGAACCCACGGGCTCAGACAATCCACTCACCTCAGCTTCCCAAAGGCGCGGGATTACAGGCTGAGCCACCGAGCCCGGCTCAGTCAGGGTTTTAAAGGAACCATTTCTATTTTCTCCTTTCTTCCTGCCAGGAGCAGAGGTAACTTGGAAGAGACTGTAACAAAAACAGCTTGATGACACTAATGAAACTGGCTGCATTTAGCCTAGGAGCCCCCTGACTCCCAGTGGCTCCTGCTGGGAGAGGGAAGTCAATGAATAAGAACAATGATGTTCAGTGTGACGGGCCTCACTTTGGCACCTATTTTCCCCCAAATTATGTGGTGCCTATTTTTTGTTTAAAAATCACTGACAAGGTAATACAAGCTTCTGGTAGAATTTCAAACCGCACAGAAAGGTAAAGTCACAAACTATTAGTATAGCCTTAGGCAAGGCATGGAGCCTCTGTGATAGTCACATTTCCATTTGCTAAGTAGGATAACAAGAGCTAATTTCTAGATATGTTCTGAAGATATGAGATGATGTATGCAAAATGCTTGTAATTGTTCTTTTATTTATGGTTTATAGGCATTATTTTCATACCCGTGACCAAAGAATAATTTTCCGCTATTGTGAAGTTTGTTGTTTTCCAATAGGTTGGAAACATAGGAAAGAACACAGTAAAAATGGTGAGGTAGAAAATGATAGTGACTTGTAATGGTCAGTGGGATGATGTCACAGTCACATAACACTTACATTATGCTATGAGAGGTCCCACAGGTGCTTCAAATCGAGAGAGACTACAAGTGAACAAATTGGGGCTCCTCACTCCAGACCAGCTAATCTCAACAATGTCATAACAGTCATCCAAGATCTCACTTTGGCAATTTCGGTCATAATAGACACATTTTTCCCTCTCAATTAATCGTATCTGTTTATTCTAGACTTAAATACTGACTCTTCCTCCTTTCCTCTCCTTTTCAGTCTTCATGGCTTTCAGCATCACCTCATGAGTTTGGCAAACACTTCTTTTTTTTTTTAATTTTTTTTTTGAGTTGGAATCTCACTCTGTCGCCCAGACTGGACCTCGACCTGCTGGGCTCCAGCGATCCTTCCGCCTCAGCCTTCCAAGTAGCTGGAATTACAGGCATGCGCTACCACGCCCGGCTAATTTTATATTTATTGTAGAGATGAGGTCTCGCTGCCCAGGCGGGTCTCGAACCCACGGGCTCAGGCAATCCACTCACCTCAGCCTCCCAAAGGCGCGGGATTACAGGCTGAGCCACCGAGCTCGGCTTTTTTTTTTTATTTTAAAGATGTGGGGTACAATTCAGGGTTAGGTATACAAATGTTCATCATGCAGTTACCCTTGTTGATGAGGTGTGCCCCTTCCTCCCCTGGCAGTTTTCCTCAACTGCCAATTCCAACTCCCACCTTCCTCTGGCAGTTTCCCCACTACTGCCAATCCCTTTCTTATAGTATTATGATAATTGTTCAAGGTCGGCTTATGAGTGAGAACATGTGGTACTCTTCTTTGTTTCTGTGATAGATCACTGAATATGATAGACTCTAAATCCATCCAAGTTGCTGCAAAGTCCATATGTTTGCCCTTCTTTATGGCTACATAGTATTCCATTGTGTATATTTATCACATTTTTTTATCCAGTCCAGCTTCGATGGGCAACATGGTTGGTTCCATGTTTTTGCTATTGTGAATAGAGCTGCAACAAACATGCTTGTGCAGGTATCTTTTTTGTAGAATGATTTGAGTTCCTCCGGGTATATTCCCAATAGGGGGATTGCTGGGTCATATGGAAGGTTAATTTCTAGTTCTTTCAGAGATCACAGCACTGTCTTCCAAAGAGATTGCACTAGGCAAACACTTCTTAGCTGGCCTCTTCCCTGCCAATCTATTCCCCACTAATCCATCTTCCCTACTGATGGCAAACTGATCCTCCTAAATTGCCCTAGTAGCGAGTTTCTTCACTGATTAATTTTTTTCATTGTCATCTGCTGTATAAATTTCCGTTTCCTCATACAGCATCCAAAGTTACCACAGGGAATAAATCTAAAGTGCTTGAACAGTGTCTGGCACACAGGAAGTACTATAAAAATGTATTATATAGAACTATTGTTATTTGTAGATGGCCTGGTCTCCTCTCTCCTTTTCAGTCTGAAATGCTGTCACTCTTCCATAAACATTATTGCTCACACTTTTCCAAGCACACATCTGGGCTTTACACACACAAACACACTTCCACGTTTTAGAAGGCCTAATTTCCCCTATCTCTATGTGGAACTGTCTTCTTTATATCCTCCTCTCCTGTGGCTGCATAGCCCCTCTCACACACCAACTAGTTAATTTCCTCCAATTCTTTGCAAACTCTGGACGCTGCAATGCTTTTCCAGTTGCAACCGCCACACTTGATCATAACTTTTTTATACGCTCCTCTTCGCTAACAGGTGGTAAGCTCTCCTAAGGAATGAAGGGATCCTATTTTTCTTATTTCAAGCACTTGACTCAATGCTGGCACATAGGAAGCGCCTATTGTTTAGTAGGATTTTTTTTTTTCGCAAATGAAAAACGTAGGCTACTATTAGACAAAACGATATTAAGAATATGATGATATAGAAAGAAATTTCCACTCGGGCAGAATAAGGAAGTTCAGTCAAAATCTTAGTTTAACTTCCAGCCAAGCACTGCCGGTCAGGTTGCAGTTTGGTGGAGACCCTGACGTTTGGCGCCGTTGGCGCCACGTGAAGTTTGCATGAGGGTAATCAACATGCCGCCTTCCCTTCGATTTGGGGGTCACGAGGGGGCGTTTTATTCCACTCTCTGCAAACGTTCCCGGCGCCTCGCTAGGAACGGGAGGGTGTGAAGGTCTAGTCGCCCCCAGGGACTGTCCCTCCTGGTTTTTAACCCTCGGAGCCTCCACCCCGCGCAGCGCCCCCTGCCTC
>NW_007252887.1:324751-422550 GCF_000164805.1 Carlito syrichta
CGCCGGGAGCCCGCAGCCCTGGCGCCCGCCGCTGCCCGGTGCCCCGCAATATGCCGCGGCGGCCCGCTGGCCCTGCGCCATGGCGAGGCTGTGCCGGCGCGTCCCCTGCACCCTGCTTCTCGGCCTGGCCGCGGTGCTCCTGAAGGCGCGGCTGGTCGCGGCGGCCAGAGCCGATCTCGGCCGCTCGGACCTCAGCCTCATCCAGCAGCAGCGGCAGCAGCAGCAGCAGCAGCAGCAGCAGCAGCAGCAAAAGCAGCAAAAGCAGCGGGAGGAGGCTGAAGAGGAGAGTCCAGAGGGACCTGGGGCATCTTCCCCTTCCACGGCTCCAGGTAGGTTCCTGTCTTTCCAATCTCGGCAGGCGATCTCGGATGGCCTTGTTGGCTTCCTCGCCCATGCCCTGGCCAGCTACATACCCGTCCCCAACCCCCTCCCCATCGCTTTCCACCTCCCTGGCCAGCAGCGGGTCCCTTGCTTGAAGCTCTGAGCCCTACAGTGGGCTGGAGAGGACTCGGGAGGGCTCGGGGTGGGTGACTGCCTGGATTGATTTATCTTTTTACGTCTCCCTCCCTTCTTCCTGAATTCTTGCCTCGGTCCTGGGAATGACTGTACATACACACACACCTGGTTCTCAAATCCCTTTCGCATTTTGGTCTCTATCCTTTTCTCTCCTGGAGACCGAGAAATCTTGCCATAGACACCCACACAGCCCTTTCACCATTTTCCCCCCGCCTGCTGTATTTAAATTTAGTCATGGAGAAGGAAATCCTGATGTATTTTATTATTTATTTCTCTCTCTCCTTATCTTGGGAAGGGTTTAAGGGTTCATATTATTGCAAAGATGCTCTCAGTACCATTAAGATGAAGCAAAAAAAAAAAAAAAAAAAATGAAATAGGTGTTTGTAATGGAAGGAGATGGGGACAGATAAGATAAAAGTCTGGAGTGGCATTAGTACAGCAAAAGCCTAACCCCACAGAGGGAAATCTGCTTACTTGTTAGAACTTAAATGAGGCAGACTCTTGACACTGTTCAGTAGGGTGAAGAAATAAGACTGTAGTGTCTGCGGCTGTAACAATTCCCTAGTAAGTCCCTTGTACCTTCCCCCACCCTCTCATTAAAGATCCAGCGGTAAGCAAATGGCTGGATTATTCATTTAAATAGCCTCTCCCTACCCCCCCAGCCCAATCCCCTTCCTGGCTTAGATGGAAAGAAAAAAAAAAGCCATCAATATTCTGACAAGTGGGCTTAGGTTTTGTGAAACCAAGGCGAATTATTTTATAATGTTTGTTTTTGTTTTAAAATCCTGCCTAGTTACATTATACAAGATGCTGAAATGAGATTTGAAAGAGTGGAATAGGCATCATATTTTCTGTTGCTTGCTCATCCTGATACTCAGGCGTGACAGCAGCGATTCACGACAGCCAGAATGATTTAATTTATCAGTGTTCTGAGCATAGGATGAAATCACCAAAGTGTGCAGGAAAGCATGTGTTTCTGACACCCTCTTAAACCAATTAATAACCCTCAAGAGTGGCTAAAAATCCTGACAGGTCTGCCAGGGGCAGTAAGGTGTTTGTACCCAGCTTTTAATAACAGAAAGCGATAATGACATGGTTTGGGTCAGGCTGCTGTTAGACATGCTATTCACTAAACTTAAGGAAATTGGAGATAGGAAAGCGATCATCTTCATTATAAGATAGATTCCATAAACTAACTGTGAAACATAAGTCTGGGAGAGTGTTGGTGGGTTTTAGGGTTTGCAGTATTTTTTTTTTATTTCTTTGAGAAATATTAGTTAAATGGGTTTTGGCTACTGTGATATACGTACGTCATGATGAGGGTTCTGAATAACCTCTATAATATGAAAACTTTTGCATCCAACATGCAAAAATATATTTGTGAGAGATATTTTGAAAATGAAGATCATTTGGGAAACTGGCAGTTTTTGTCTTGTCTATTAGATTAATTGAGGTAAAGGAACCAGAATTCAATAGATCAAATTAGAGCCTGGAAGGTGACATGTGATGACACTGCTTCTTCCTCAAAAACTTGAACTCCCTAAGCCAGTGGCTAACAAGAGAGCAATTCAGTATTGAGTTTTATAATGGAACACAGCCTATAAACAAACAATGTCAAAACATTCCTCTGAACGTATTGTGGTCTGTACATTGAGCTGTTGGTTTTCCTGTTGGAACCTTTGTTCCTCACACAGCTGGTGATCTCTTTACAAACATTAAACAGGATCATTTCTGTTCACAGTCCTCCAGTGGCTTCCTATCTCTCTCACACGAAATGCCCAGATCCTGAAAATGGCCTGCAAGGGTCTAGATTGTTTGGATGCCCCTCTTCCTCCCAACTCCTCAGCCCTTGCCCTAACTCACACCACAGTAGTGACACTGGCTGTGTTTCTTCAGTCTGCAAGTAGGCTCAGGTGCCTGGCCTTCGACTTGCCATTTCCTCTGCCTGGAATTCTGGAACTTTACATTCTCAGATTTGCCCAAACATCTCTAACTGAAAGGCCCTTCCTGACCAGGTGTATTAAATAGTAATCTACAATCTACACAGCCTTTTACCCTTACCCTCCATGGTACTTTCATTAGCCTCCATGGTACTTACTGTCCTCAGCCCTTCTTATAAACCTGCTTCTCCTTGCTGAAATGTAAGCTCTATAAGGCATGGGCTTTGTTTTGTTCACTACTACATTGCTAGTACCTACAGGAGCATCTGGTACCCATAGTCACTCACCTGTTTGTTGGATGGATGAATAAATGAGAATACTGGCAAGGATCACTTTTTCCTTCTGAGTATTTGCTATTGGAGAAATTCTTCACTGGAATTTGTCAGGGATGTATAAAAATAGACATGTAGCAAGATTTGTAAGGAAAAAAGTTATAAAGTATGTAGATTTTTGAATCTTTAATTTTAGCTAATTTCAATGTTTATATTATGCTGACTTCAGAAAACTGATTGATACCAATACTTGAGCCAAATAATCAAGAAGATCTTTACCAAGTGCACTTATAATTCTATTATGGCCTAGGAGAATATTAAGGTATAATTTAAATAGGGATTGAGCCTGAGTTCATTCTTTGTCTCTGTATGATGCTTCTGAGTCTCTGGGCATGCCATACGAAAAACTGTGGAACTTTCTCAGGCAAAATTTAGAAAACAAGACCCGTGCAGTGACTGGTGTGTCACTAAGCCTTATCAGTCCATAGTAGAAATTGACCATTGATCTTGGTTGGTAGTCTCTGTATTTTATTATTCTGAAAAGTATATGTCTCCTTTTTATTGCTGAGAAATAAGAGAGAAAAAAATCTGAATGTGATATATATATATTTTTTTCTTTCTTTTTTTAAAATCAGGATTTTAAAAAAGGACATTTCCATTTTCTCATTAAGTTATAAAACCAGACATCTTCAGAGTGGGTAGAATGAAAAAAGACTGAGGTTGGGATCTGTCGAATCAGTCACTTTCTTACCACTGTGAAGCAGCTCTGATTTCTCCATCTGCACCAATATTTGAAGGACCAGAGAAGAAGTAATTTGGGGGCTGGTGGTAGCTGAGACGACCATATCATATTCACTCTGATGGCCCATTAGATGGGAGGCCTGCTGGGGGTGGGGGTGGGGGTGGGGTGGGGGAGAGGAGAAAATAATGAGCCCCATTTAAAATTCTCCTTGTGAAGCAGAGACACAGGGATCTCCAGGGGTTTTAGAAATGTCTTTCACATATAGAGAAAGCTTCCTGAGAGGTATATTTTCATGGTATGGACATTTTTGATTATATATTTCACTGATAATCTATTTTTAAACTTTTTTTTTGGAAAATGTCACATTTGTAGAAAGTAAACAGTAAGTGTAATAAAAGCCTATACTCATCGCCCAGCTTTAACAATGGTCAAAATTCGGTTATTGTTTCACTTATATTTCTAACCATTTCAAATATATGGGATTTTTAAAAATAGTTCATTTTTGAAATAAAATGTACATACACAGAAATGTACATACCTTAGCTACACTATTTGGACAAATAAATATACCCATGTAAACATCACCCCATCAAGACAGAGAACATTTACATTACCCTAGAAATTTCTCTTACATCCTCTTCCCAGACAATCCCTGACCCTCACCTAGAGATACCTGCTGTTCTGATAGTTTTCATCATAAGTTAATTTTGCATTTTCTAGAGCTTCACAAAATGGAATAATATAGCATGCATCCAGCCTCTTTACCTTAGTCTAATTTCTACAGATTTTATTCATGTTGTAGTACGTTCTGTAGTTTATTCCTTTTTATTGCTGAGTAATATTCCTTTGTATGAATCACCACAGATCATTAGTGTATCACTTCTTCTGTTGGTGGGTATTTGGTTTGTTTTCAGTTTTAGTTGTTGCAAATGAAGCTGCCACATTCTTATACAATCTTTGTGTGTATATGTTTTCATATCTCTTGGATAAATGCCTAGGAGTGGAATTGCTGGACCAACTGATGCACTTGATAACATTGTTTTCTTTTTCCTACCATCACCTTGAGAATTAAGCAGAAAAAAAGGAAAAAAAGGCCGAGCGTGGTGGCTCCTGCCTATAAATCCTGGCACTTTGGGAGATAGAGGCGAGAGGATTGCCTGAGTCCAGGGGTTCGAGACCAGCCTGGGCAACTTGGCAAGACCTCATCTCTACAATAAATCAAAAAATTAGCTGGTCGTGGTGGTGCAGGCCTGTGGATCTAGCTACTTGGAAGGTTGAGGGGAAAGGATCACCTGAGCCCAGCAGGTGGAGGGTACAGTGGCCGTGTGTGTGCCACTGTGCTCCAGTCTGGACATCAAAGTAAGACTCTGAATCAAAAAAAAAGGGAAAAAAATTCCCCCCGTATTCTGTGTAGCTGGAACCTACATAACTTAATAAGATGATTAAATTAAAAATAATGAAATCTGATGTAGAGTATTGCTATATATTTCTTAAAAGAACTTGATTTAAACATCTTTATTTTAAATTTTATATATTAAATATGAACAACATGATATTTTAATATACATAGTAAATAGTTACTATAGTAAAGCAAATTAACATATTTTCCCTCTCACCTACATTCTTTTGGTGTGGTGAGAGCACCAAAAATCTCTCTTAGCAAGTTTCCGGTATATAATACAATATTATTACTGTAGTCCTCAGGTTGTACTTTAGATCTCTAGATGTATTCATCCCACATATCTGCAACTTTATAAGCTTTGTCCTCCATCTTGCCATTTCTTCCCACCCCTGCTAACAACAGTTTAATTCCCTACTTAAATCTCCCATGAAAGCATTTTTTTTTTTTTTTTGAGTTGAAGTCTCACTCTTTGTCACCCAGGCTGGAGTGCAGTGGCACACTCACGGCCACCGCAGCCTCGACTTGCTGGGCTCAGCAATCCTTCCACCTCAACCTTCCAAGTACCTGGAACTACAGACGCATGCCACCATGCCCAGCTACTTTTTGTGATTTATTGTAGAGGCGAGGTCTCACCAAGTTGCCCAGGCTGGTGTTGAACCCCCAGGCTCAGGAAACCCTCTCACCTCAGCCTCCCAAAGTGCTGGGATTACAGGCTGAGCCACTGTGCCCATCTGAAAGCATTTTTTACTTTTTTACTGTTCAAGGAATTTGAAAATCAGTAGGAAAAGTGGGATTAGATATTGACTGTTCTATCTGAAAGTACTCATACTTTAAAGGCCCTACTCCCAGATGGAGTAATTATGATTTCTTTCCAGGATTTTAATAACCAAAAGAAGCTATTTCTTGGTGTTGATTACAGGTTGAAAAACACATGCCATTTTGTTGAATTTGAGTCCAGTTTGTTTTAGTGGTGGTTTTACAGTGTTCTTAATGTGACTAAATAGAAACTGTACCAATTATTTTTCTGAAATAAAACTCTTCCCTCAAGTATATAAATATTGAAGTTGACTCTCTTTCAATGTTCTGTCTGACTAGGTTAGCTGAGTGTAATTGTCATTTGCTTACTTGGCTTAGTGCAATGTTTCTTACTTTGCTTTTGTCAAAATTGCCTTGGCTAGGAAATGAATACAATATTTTCCATTCACTGTTGGTAAAAAGTGTGCTTTGAGATACTTACCTGGAAGATTCTAAAACCATGAAAGCTATGTGTTGTGGTGAGGTACAGTCATACATCACTGAACAATGGGGATATATTCTGATAAATGTGTTGTTAGGTGACTTTGTCATTGTGTGAACATCCTAGAGTGCACTTACACAAACCACATGTTATAACCATCTACATACCTAGGCTCTCTGATATATACAAGGGGAGACCCCTTCCAAAACTGGAATTTATTTATTTAAAAAATTCTTACATGTTAAACTTGTCATCTTCGAAGTACTCTCCGTTTGATGCAATACACCTATCTAGAGGCTTTTTCCACTGCTCAAAACAGTTTTGACCTCGACAATTTGGATACTTTTTAGTGCTTCTGCCATTTTTGTTTCACTTCTTCCACACTGGCAAAATGTTCCCTTGAGGACTTTATTCATGGGTGGGGTGGGGGATGGGTGGAGCTGCTCTGTGTGAGATCAGGTGAACAGGGAGAGTAGAGCATAGGAGTCATTGCTGGTTTTTTTTTTTACTCAAAAACTGCTGAACACGTAGTGCAGTAAGTGCAGTTGCACTTGTTGATTTAAATCATCTATCATGAGATGGGCAAATATGTTGAAAAAAATCTCCAAAAAAAAGAAATTCACTGAAGCTGAACACAGCCTCTCACAACAACACTAGCTGGTACACTGATGCCGATGGGTTCCTAGAACACTTATGCAGTGGGGAAACCTGTACCACAGGGCCCACCCTCCAAATGATAATTCAGTTTCTTTTTAGCCTATTGTTCCCAGGCCACAAATCTGTTCAGTATGTGACTGCTGTAGTGAATACTGTAGGCAGTTGCAACACAATGGTAAGTATTTGTGTAAGTAAACATATCAAGCATGGAAAAGGTGCAGAAAATATATGATATTTTAATCTTATGGGACCACCATCACATATGTGGTCTGTCAGCTAAAATGTTGCTAAGTGGCACATGGCTATATAAGCTTAAGAAAACAACTTCTGTTTGCTTTGAAGATTCTATTTGGAGATCCCTCTTTAATTGGCCTTTTTCACTGGCATAGCCCACATATCCAAAACATATCAGATTCTGTGCCTTTTAAATTATTTTTATTTTATTATTGTTCATGTATAATGCGTAGGCTGTATTCTTAAATACTTGTTGATTGTATCTGTGAATATAAAGGTCAGTTCATTTGGACCTAAACTGAGTGAGTGATTCCAAGTGCCATTTCATGTAGGGCAGTGAGAGTCAAAGAAATGGGAATGGTATTCCATCGTTACGGATGTGTCAGATATGCCTTGGTGACCTGGTAAAATACCTCAGTAATGTATTAAAACCCTTGAAATCTTGAGTTGACAATGTCAAAGTTCTCCACATTGAAGTTCTATGTCTTATACAAAAGTTAAGATTCAAAATTAATTTATATGTGAGTGAGACTTCAATTTCTGTTTAATGTGCTTTTTTTCTCAAGCAGATTTCTATATCATAACATTAAGGGAATGATTTAAAATTTAAATGAACATTTACAAGTATTATCAGTTATTGTACTTAGTTCAGTTTTGTTCTTGTTCAGTAAAAAATATTATTTATAAACTGTATTTTTAATTCACTTGTTAGCCCTGCTGAAATTTAGGTGTCCTGGATTTTGTGACTCAGTGGGTTTTGTGACCCTTTCCATCCTTGCCTTTAGAAAAGGGTAGAAATTAAGATGTCAAAATGTGGCTCAGTATGGTTAAATGGATTATGTTCATTCTAACTTTAAACTTGTAAACTTTAGACATGTTGCTAATGTTCTTTCACATTTACATGACTACGATTTGTTTATAAATGTCTGGATGGCTGAGACAAGATTACCAGAAAAATATCCATTTACTATAAAGATGAAATAGAAGAAGATCAAGCTTTTGTATAAGGGAAACATTTCACCAAGAATAATGGGCATAGTAGAATTGACTTAGCTATTTAATATTTAACTAAATAAAATGAACCATTCATGGATCAGTGATTAGAGTGTGTCATGACAGGGATTATGATTAATTCAATTAATATACCTGAAGTTAAAAAAATCCATCTACTTATCTATATTTAAATGATCCGGTGCTTTTTGAATATTTGTATTTAAAGACAAATAACTTCATAAAATAAGTATTTGTGCTGTTAGTTCCTGGAAGTTTAGCAGAAAAACTATAATATTTCCCCAAATTTCAGTGTTTTTTATATTAATCGGAAGTTGGATCTCATTAGATCATATGTAAAAAATTATTTTTAATGTATTGTAGGACACAACACTAATCTGATCTACTACCATTTACAATGAAGCAATGACTAATATTGATTTTAAATATGTAATAATTTTTTTTTTTAAATGAAAGCGTTCACATCCCAGGCTATACTGGGCTCTAGGCTTCCTTATATGGCTTTTTTCACTCACAGGCTGTTGTAACTAGAACGAGGTATAAATGACCTCTTAAGTACTTTGCTCTGACAGGGTTTGAAAGGTGTGTGATGCAAGCTAGAACACACACACACACATATATATATATTAAAAATATATATATATATTTTTAATTGTGGTACCACCTGGAAGTTACAAAATCTGATAAAATAGTTAAGGATTTGATGATTTCCTTCATAGCAAATATGATAAAGAGTGATCTCTTTAATAATATAAAACTTTCACTACCAAATGATTCAAGTTTGTGAATCAGAGGAGTCAAAAGAATGGATTTTTAAAATTGTTTCTGTACCATACATAGTATTTCAAATAGGAAAGAAGCCTGTGAACCAATAAAGCTTGGCATAAAAAGTAGGGCATAAAGGTGTTGGAAGCGAAGACAATGGGGATTCAAGAGAAGAGAAAGGGAGTCAGGCAAGTTAGTAGTCTATGAGGGGGAAAGTATTCACAAGTAGTACCACCACCATCTGTTTTTTTTTTGCCAGAGTCTCACAAGCTGGAGTGTAGTGGCACACTCATGGCCACCACAGCCTTGACTAGCTGTGCTTAGGTAATCTTTCCTCCTCAGCCTTACAAGGTGCTGGAACCACAGGCGTGCCACCACACCTGTCTAATTTTTGTATTTTTTGTAGAGTTCCCCAGGCTGAACCCCTGGGCTCAGGCAGTCCTCTAACCTTGGCTTCTCAAAGTATTGAGGTTACAGGCATGAGCCATTGCACTTCCCCCACCCCCCCCCACATCCTTTATATCATATTGCAGAAAGGCTTTAGGGAGTCAATAGGAAATTGTAGGGGGTTCATGGGTACCCTGAAATTAGTTATACAATCTGCTGTCATCTAGTATTCAGTGTGTCTGTGAGATTTTCAAAGGCATCTCTGACCCTCTAAAGGTTCAGAAAACCTGCCATAGTTCATCAAGCCTTTGTAAGCGGACTTATTAAGAGAACAAAGGTAACATTCAGATTCAAGTAACATTTAGACTCAAATAACATTGTGTTTTCTTAACATGTGAGGTTTTTGTGTTACTGTACAAATGTGTAGGTAAAATTAGCAAGTGTGACAGCGATGTAACCAATCAGGCCAGAAGGTTTTAACCCTGAAAAATGATTATTTAGGACTCATGTACTTTGGTCAATTCTTTCAGCCTTTGATTTTTCCATTCTGTTGGTAGAATGGCTACCAAGGTGTAATAAATATCTTTTGATGAAACTCATGACCTTGAATTGTTTCATAATATAATAAACCGGTGGGATACCTTATACCTGAAAAAACCCTCTGTTTAGAATTCTTTGGCAGTCAATCCAGGAGCTCTCTGTATCTTGGCACATGGCTCTTCCACTGAGGGATAGGGTCACTGAGATTAAGTTAATCTTAATATGGGCTCTAATGATTTTTCCAGTCATCTAATCCCTGCAGGCCTGATTATAAGAACCTCAATCAATTTTAGAAGTTGAGAACCTATGCTGGTTGTGAGTCCCAAAGAAAGCAGTTATAAAAATCGGAACCTTTTTCCACACCCTGAGACAAGTATTAATCTTTGGTCTTTAAACAGTTTTGGGGTCAAAATAGTAATTTCAACCTATAATGATTTAAATCTGCAATTTAACTTGCTATTTTTAGCACCAGTGCTGTTCCAGGCTTTTGGAATTAATTTTATCTCTAAACTCAATGAAACCCATATTTTTCTCACTTTTTTGATTCACGCCTCTCCTGGTTTCACCAATAACTGATTACATTGGAAAAGCTTAATGCTTTGAAGAGTGAATCACAGAGTGAAGAATTTCTTTATTTTGAGGACTAGTGCTGTCGTGCAGAATTTTTCTTTCATTTGGAAATCCAAATGGAGAAATCTGTATTTCTGCACATTTTGATGTTCCAAAGATAAATGATAGCATGTGTTGAGACTTGGAAAGCTTGTCTTTAGACAAGAGCCTAGTGAAGGTGAAAAAGACACAGGCACCCTGACAAATTCAAGTCCTGTGGTGGGATTGTGCTTCCTGTGCACCAGAATTGGCTCAGGACAGGACTCTCTATGGACTGTGTGTAGGCCCTTCGTGGATCCAGTAGCTTAGAGATAGCTTTGACAAAGGCAGATGAAAATATGTTGACCCAATTTACTTCTTTCTCCCCCATCACTATTCCTTTTCATTAACATAGTATAAAGTCTACATTCTTGAATAATTTGCAATTTAATTATTATATTGACAAATTATACTTATATATTGATAATTACAACTCTAAAGTGTTTTCTACTGTAATACATGGGTCATTCAGATGTCTTTATATTCTGAACCTGAAAGTAGAGAAAAAATTTTTTCTATTTAATTGACCATTCACTGACTCTGTGCTGTCTCCCCTCCTATGAAGTGATCTCATCCACTCTGGTTGCTTTAAATACCATCCAAATGTTAAGGCTCCCCAGAGCTCATTCCCGGATGCATCCACCATTTTGACATCTTTATGTGGGTATATCACAGGTATCTCCATTTAATAATGTCTAAAGCTGGACTCTTGCTTTCCTACCACACCCTCCAGAATAAATATTTCCTTCCTTGTTTTATTAAAAGCCAATAAAGTGCTCCACTGGCCAATGAGGGAGAGTCGTGGTGCTGTGCTTGCTGCTGCTCTACCATCCTCCCTCCATCTAGTCAATCACTAACCCCCATTTAGGAGTCTAAATAGCTAAGCTCCTGAATGTTTCTCAGCTGTTAATTTTTCTCTATCTGTAATCTTCGCAGCTGCTGCTCTAGCTCAGGCTGCTCTTACGCTCTAGTTCATGTTGGCACATTAACTGGCCTCTTTATGTCCATTCTCGATGCTCCAAAATCCATGCTTCCCAGAGAGTCATGAGGATCGTTCCCCCATGCCCTCCCATGGTGATTGTTTTTAAGTACAAATCTGATCAGGCTTGCAATTGCATTGAGAACTAAGTCAAAAGTCATAGCATGGCTTTGTGTGATTTAACACCGTGGTTTCAACCCCAGCTTCTCTCCCACCTCATCAACTTGGGAATGACAGGTTTTGGTCCTCAGGGTCTCTGCTTACAACACTCCTCCCCACCTCCCGCAGTCACCTAGCTAATTGCATTCAAACTTCAGATATTAGCTTAAGTGCCAGTAAAAAAAAAAGTTGTCTTTGGCTTTCCAGTCTGAGTGAGGTTCCCCTGTTAAGCACCCCCATGAGCACCTCCTCCTTGCTCAAGTTCTGTAACTGATCTGTGGCCAGGCACCTGCTCCATCTTTCCATGTTTATCTTTTCTTTTACATTGGAAACCAAAATCTGACCAGGTGCAGGAAATGCTTTGCTTTGAATTATATTCCTGTATAAATATTTGTGGAATGAATAAATAAAGGTTTCTGTATAGATAAATATTGGGGTAATTGAATATGTTTTTTCATCCATGTGCTTGGACTGCCTTTCTCAAGATAGGGTCTGTATGAAAGGATCTTATGTAAGGAAAAGGCTTCAGGAATGAAGTGGCCAAAGTATACAGGGTTTGGATTAATAGCAATACCTGCTTTGAAAAACAAAATACACAAGAAGAATAATTCATATTTACTTATATTCAGCATGTCATGTGTTGATTTATATATGGGGTTGGTGATAATAATGAGATTCCTATGGTGACTGATTTCACTAATTTTTTAAAAAGAAAACTCATTGAGTTTCTTATGATTTACCAGTCATTGTACATGGTACCAATTATATACAAATAAAATACATTGTGACTGCTTGTGGAGAATACCTAGTGGGGACATAGAGAAACTACAAATAATAGAATGTGGTAAATATATTAGAGGGGTGTATAGGATACTGTGGAAAGACAAGTTTGGAGGAAAATAATTTGGCCTGAGTTTCTTAGAAGAAAGCGTGCTTAAAATGGGTCTCAAATTTGTTTAGAAAGGCAGAAAAAGGAAATAATTTATTTTTAAACTTTGATCAACTTTTTTTCTTTCCATGATATCATTAATAATTTATTAATTTAATAGAATTAATAATACTGTTGTCTTTCGTAGTCTCTAGAATTCTGTTTATTTCCTGCTTTTACGGCTTATCATTTCATATTGTTGGAAAAGAAAAATGTAGCTTCTTCCATAGTGCCCATATTTTTTTTTTTTTGAGTCTGGTCTCACTGTCACCCAAGCTGGAGTGCAGTTGCATAGTCATAGCCAAACTTCTGGGGTCAAGCTATCCTCCCATCTCAGCCTTCCAAGTTGCTGGAACTACAGGTGCTCACCACCAGTCCTGGCTCATTTTTTGATGTTTTGTTTTGCTTTGTTTAGAAGAGGTCTCACTATGTTACCTGGACTGGTCTTGAACTCCTGGGCTCAAGCAATCCTCCCACCTTGGCCTCCCAAAGTGTTGGGATTACAGGTGTGAGCCACTGTGCCTGGCCATGCCCACATTTCTTGAAGAAATCAGACTGATAATACAGCCTCTTAAAGAAGGAGATTGAATTCAGAATTCAATCATAAGCCTCGATACTACCATATTCTTGAGATATACTAGTAGCTAGCGTTTGGTACTTTTTACCTTTATGTTGATATAGTAAAAGTACCTTCTCCTGCTCTCAAACCATTGGGAGTATCACCACCTTGACCAAATTGTGTTGTTTTCCTAATATATCAGTCCTCAACATGAACACAGCACAGACTGGTTGTGTCTTGATATCCCCCTTAACCCTTTCTTTCCCAACTTTGCCTGCCTGCTGGCCATTTCCCCAATCTCTCATGAAAGCAACTTCTCTTTTTTTCCCCTTCAGTGACCTCAAATTTCTTTTTCACACCCCACCACAAGGCAGTGAGTGGTTTAAAATACATTCTGTTAATTATTGTGCTTGTCATATCAAAATGGAGACTTTAAAAATATATAATTGCATATAGCAGTTACCTGATTTTCTGTTAAATTAATGTTCATATTATATATATGTTCATATATGTATATACACACACATATATATTATATATATATAATTTTTTTGTAGATACAAAGTTTGTTCCTATCATAAAGCATCCTGTTACACAGTTTCTGCATTTTAAGAAATCCCTGAAATTCTGTGACTCTTCCAGACTGGTGGGATGGAGACAGGTGGCTCAGCAGGGGAAGCATATGGGTGCTGGTGGCTGTTCTCCCTCAGGCTCCAGCCCAGTGTTCTCAGGGTCCTGGTGTGGTATGTTGTCTTTTGGGGCTCTCAGTAACTAAGAGGGAGACAATGCTACATGCCCCACCATTCAGAGTGTGAACTGAACTTCCGTGGAAGAGATAATGTATATGCCTACTTAATGGAGGACACTGTCATAACCTTACAGATCTGTTCCCCTTTAGATCTGATCTATTTCCACCATTTTTCTAATCATCCAAACCGGAGAAACTGGAATCTTCATTGATTCTGTCTTCTCCCTCTCTTTTAAGTATCCAGTTGCAGTGCTTTTAGTGTCTGTTCCTCCTGTTACTTTTACTGCTGCTTTCCGTGTCCAGGCCTTGACACCATCTGTTTCGAGTATTACAGTATCTCCTATTAGGTAGTTCTATTTTTTTCTTTCCTCTAGCTCAAACCATACTCTTGCTGCATATATCTTCCTGAAACACTGCTTGTTTCCCTACATTTTCATTACATTGTCATTAAGATTTGAAGTATCTATCAGACTTCTGTCTAGTTCCAACTGTTTATAACACTTTGAAATACACTGAAAAACTGGAATTAAGTTGTGAATATACATATGCCCTCTATAAAGATATAATAGTTGTTAAAATTTTGTCATATATGTTGTGTCTTTTACTATCTTTACACACACACACACTGATGACATTGCAGAACCAACTGAAACTTAGTTTAATACACTCTGCCTTTCATCCCTAAACACTTCAGCATCTCTCTCTTAAGAGCTGGGTAACTTTCTTTTTCTTTTTTTTTTTTGAGTTGGAGTCTCACTCCATTGCCCAGACTGGAGTGCAGTGGCCGCTCCTGGCTACTGCAGCCTCGACCTGCTGGGCTCCGGCAATCCTTCCGCCTCAGCCTTCCGTGTAGCCGGAATTACAGGCATGCGCTACCACGCCCGGCTAATTTTTTGATTTTATTGTAGAGATGAGGTCTCGCCTGCCCAGGCGGGTCTCGAACCTGCGGGCTCAGGCAATCCACTCACCTCAGCCTCCCAAAGGTGCAGGATTACAGGCTGAGCCACCGAGCCTGGCTAAGAGCTGGGTAACTTTCAATGTACAAGTCATACTATTTTTTGAAAGGTAAAACAGTTATTAAATACTTTTAAATAAACTATATAAAATCAATGAGGAAAAATTGTAGAACTTTAAGTATTGAATGAATAAATGAATCTTATAGTCTGTATGGTGAATTCTTAAGAAGGCTTACTTGGGCTTGTTGTTTTGTGCAAATAACATATTTATATTATCTCTATCAGGTTGGAGTAAGACTATGTGTCTTAAAGGTAGTATTTAAGACTCTGTCAGGCTTTCAGTTAATCTTGTTCTTTGGTCATTTTCTACCCATCTAGGGTCATTTCCCATTGGTCAACTTCTTTACTTGCCCTTATGGCGTGTGTATATAGAATCAGCTCTCTGGTACCTTTCCTCCCCTTTCTTCTGTTTATGCCGCTCTCATCCATGCATATTTGAAGGTGAAAATGGTAAGATGTAAAAGCTGGGAGTTGTCATCCACCACGATTGACCTCCACTTTGTGGAGAAAGCGAGCCAGCCTGTGACAGAAAGGATGAAACCAATACAGAAATAAATTGAGTTTCTGGTTCTAGTCATTCCCAAGATGTAGCTGGATAATTGTCGTCAAATTCAGACCTCATCTATTCCCAGTTTTTGCCCCAGCAAATTCTGGTCGGATTTCTAGAACCTTCAGCTAAAAAGTCTTAAGTAGCTCTATATGTTATTTCTCACTCTAAATCCTAACTCCAATCAAATTTTAAATCCGTTGTCACTTTTCTTTCTGATTGACACTATCCTACCTCTTTTATATTCCAGACTCGAACCAGAAACTAGCTTCACTCTGCTTTCTCCATGAAACTTTTCTGGTCCATGATTATCTTTCTCCCACTAGATCACTTAAAATCTCTATTTGGTAATTCAATACTTGAAAATATGTTATTTTAAATTAATTTTTTTCCTTTGGTATGTTTATTTGCTCTCTCTCTTGAGCTTCTGAATTTCTTCAGGGCATAGGTATATTCACTCATTTTATGCCTAGTACTTAGTATGTGCTCAATAAAAGCATGTTAATTCATAATATGTTATAACTATATAAAGAGAAATATCTAAGGAATTAAGCATCCTTTATTACTTATGTGTTTACTCTGAAAATGCTCAGAATAATTTAAACAATATTTAAACAGTATTCCTTATTTTGCCAATTTTGCTATGGTTTTAAAATATAATGTTTAATTATCTAAGTGTATCATTATGAGACATAATTTCTCATCTTATCTCTTTCTTTGTACCCATAGCATGTTCCAAAATATGTTTAAATGGGATTAAGAGATAGTTGTTCATCTCCTTGTTAGAGTAAGGTCCACTGAATCTCTTTGGTCTTCTGTTACATCCTCATGCCTTTCCTAGTGCCAGGCATATACTAGATACTCTGACATTCATTTTTTTTAAAATAAAAATTACAAAGTTTAAAAGTAGAGATGGGGTCTTGCTGTGTTGCCCAGGTTGGTCTCAAACTCCTGGGCTCAAGCAATCTTCCCACCTCGGCCTCCCAAAGTGTTGGGATTACAGGCATGAGCCACTGCACCCAGCCTCAATATTCTTTTTAATTAAAAAATGTTTATTCTAGGTTTATGAGTCTGGGGCAAATGCTGATGGTATTAAAATAAATTGGAAGATGATGAATTGAACTATCCTCTAAAATGTTTTGAGACTGAGAACTGTCAGTCAGTCATGATATTAATAAACCAAAGTATGATGTGTGAATCTGGAGTACCTTTTACAGTCATTCTCTTTCCCTGTTCTATATTTTTGTTTTTCTCCATTTGTGCCTTTGTTTTTGTCTCTTCTTATTAGCACTTAGTTTTGTCACTTTGTGGTCCATGATAATAATCTCATGCTAGCCGAGCTCGGTGGCTCAGTTTGTAATCCCGCGCCTTTGGGAGGCTGAGGTGAGTGGATTGCCTGAGCCCGCGGGTTCGAGACCCGCCTGGGCAGGCGAGACCTCATCTCTACAATAAAATAAAATAAAAATTAGCCAGGCATGTTAGCGCGTGCCTGTAATTCCGGCTACTCGGAAGGCTGAGGTGGAACGATAGCCGGAGCCCAGCAGGTCGAGGCTGCGGTGGCCGGGAGCAGCCACTGCACTCCAGTCTGGGCGACAGAGTGAGACTTCAACTAAAAAATAAAATAAAATAAAATAACCTCATGCTTTCTCACTCCTTCTCTCAGCCTTTTTCTCACCTTCATTTTTTCCCCTCACCTCACAGTACTAATTTAGATATCCTTGGAATTCTCTCTTCTAATGTGGAATTTTTTTTTCTCTTAAAAATACTGCCCAGAGCCTCTGATTTATAAAAACACATTTCTAAATCTACATAGCAAAAAAGTACATTGAATTAATCAATCCTCAGTAACTAACAAATAAAAATTTTCTTTGTCACAAAAGTCATAACAAGAGGGGACAGTCATTAAACTATTTTTCTCAACATTTTAAAAAACTGGTGTCTAGCTGAATATCAGTTCATGGTTGTGATGCTGATCAGGAGAGACCTTGGTGGATTTGAGCCTTGTAAGGTGGCCAGCATGGCTGCTCTAAAGAGGGCCAAGTGAGAGGTGGAGTCTGGGGTTGGAAAGAGGGCAGGGCTCAGGTAGGGTCAGGGTTCTGTGATTGATGTCACAGCAGAGGACTCTTTCTAGGGCTACATGGTTTGGTGGCTACAGCATATGGACTTTTGTGTGAGGGCAACTGGAATTCAAAATCTGTTTTGCCCTTCTGAGAGATGCTCTTAGGCAAACTTATTAAACTTTCTCTGAGATTAAGAAAATGATACTTACCTTGCAGAATTGTATTAGAGATGAAGTATGTCTCTAATACCTAGAATTCAACAGATATTTGTCATTAGGGATGATTTTGAGAAAAACTAAATATTCAGAAGTATGAATATTTTATTGATTTTATATTCTATGATATTATATTAGTAAGGGTTGACTAAGGTAACACACCTGTTTTACAACTTTGTAGTAAATGAAGATCAGATTTATTTTCATTGTTCTATTGTATTTCCTGTAAATTCTCTCGAACAGTGCGTATATTTCTGTAGTAAAAGCATATTGTGGAATAAAATTATTGTTTTTCTTTTAAAACAACCTAGAAATAATATTGTCTTTGGGACATTACCTAAAGCAAGCAAGCAAGAAAAATATATTTGAAAGCCAAAAATCAGTGAGGTATTCATCTGTGAACTTCAAGTTTTCTCTGTTGTATTGATTCCTTTTGTTTTGCTGAGAAGATAAATTGACTCTTAAGAAAGGCTGAATTCAAACAGTAGTTTTTATTATTCTTCTGTTCAGAAGATAACATGAGCTAGAATATTCTCAGCATACAGATAAGCCAACAAATACTGGCTGTTGTCCTTTGGAAAACTTTTTTGTTGAAGATAGTGTTTCTTCTTTATGGGAAAAACAAGAATGTTTCACAGCTTTTTTTTTCTTTGCTATCCTTGGTATTGTGTTGGGTAGGATCATTTGTCCATGAAAATGATGTGACTTGGAACAATCTCTTTAGAAAAGAGTTCTGCTGCAAAGCAAATGAAATCTTTTAATTTAATTTAATTTTTTGAGTATTTACCTCCAGGGAATAGTAAATTATGCTTCTCTCTAGTATTGCAGTTACTATTCCACAACAGAGGAGGGCATCAACGTCCTAAAGGAGACAGCTGATTGATTAATATATTGATTAGATCTAGAAGATTGGGTTTGTGAAATTTGAAGCTGGTTGATTTCTTGAATTGGTATGGCAGTTGTGTCAAAATAGTTAAACATTTTCTAGTATTAATATTCACAAGTAAAACAATATTTAAAAGATGGAATAAAAGAAGAATATTTGGAACTACATTTTGAGAGAAAAATGATCGGAAATTACTTACAATTCATTCTGTGTCTATAAGTAGGAAGCAAAAGGAGTCATGAGTTATAAAGGCCAGCTAGGATTCATCAAGAGCTTATTAAAAATTCCTAGTCACAGCCTGGGTTGTGTGCAAATTAAATTTATAAATCAGATGAAGACTTAGAAAGTTGGTGGGACAAAAATAAATCTGAGTGTTATTTAGAAATCATTTTTAGTCCACTTTGGATGTAAATGAAAACAAAGGATCCAGCCATATTAATGCTCTATACTTCCAAAGCCCAGCAAGTGGCAGGAAGGTAGTAGTATTAACCCTGGATTTGTGTGAGGTTCACAGTAATAGCTCCCTGATAGTTAGATCAATAGATAGATGCTTGCTTCTTGATGGAAGTGTGGCAAAGGCTAGTAAGCCAGCTGTGTGTAAATGGATGTCCAACTAAATAAAAGATTTGAACCCTCTTGCTCAGTTTTTCTTTTTGTTTTATAGTCAGTCTCCCTGCCTCCCAGGCTAGAGTGCAGTGGCATGATCATGGCCACTGCAGCCTCAACCTGCTGGGTTCAGGTGATCCTTCCATCTTAACCTCCTGAGTAACTGGGACTACAGCTGCATGCCACCAGGTCTGGCTAATTTTTTGATTTATAATAGAGATGAGGTCTTGCCAAGTTGCCCAGTCTGGTCTTGAACCCCTGGGCTCAGGCAATCCTCTTGCCTTCCAGAGTGCTGGGATTATAGGTGTGAGCCATCATGCCCATCCTACATTTCAGTTCTTAACCTAAAGTAGTTTGTGTTATTCTCTCAGGCTTTATATAAGAGCAAGACTTATAAAAATTTACTTTAGAGATGGACATTTCTTAAAGTCTATGATGTCCAATAATTAAAAATTATTATAAAATACTGAACTGCTAAGATGGGAGATTATTCAAACAGTCAAATAGAGAGATGGGCATATAGTCCAGCTCTCAAATTCAATGCAACAAGTGCAGATAAACATTTACTATGCACAGAATTGCTGTGGTTATTTATTTATTTATTTATATTTATTTATTTTTGAGTTGGAATCTCACTCTGTCACCTATGCTGAAGTGCAGTGGCACACTCATGGCTACCACAGTCTCGACCTGCTGGGCTGAGGCGATTCTTCTGCCTCAGCCTCCTAAGTAGCTGGGAGTACAGGTGCAAACCACCACACCTGGCTAATTTTTTGCTTTATTGTAGAGATGAGGTCTCACCAAGTTGCCCAGGCTGGTCTCCAGCCCCTGGGCTCAGGCATTCCTCTTGCCTTGGCCTCCCAAATTGCTGGGATTATAGGCATGGGTCTCTGTGGCTTTTTAAGGGGAACTAGAAGAATAAGTTTTTTGTTCTTTAGATACTTAACTTTTATAGGCAGAGAGGACATAAACATATGAAGCAAGATGTCATAATATGCTCTATTAACATTTCAAAGTGCTGAGAGAACAGGAGGGAAAGAGACACAAACTTTCAATCATAAGAGGACTGATTTCCCTACTGGTGTCTGCTTAATTACCTGTTCTTTGATTACCACAGTTTTAGAATTCATATAAAAGGAGGGGGCTGGAAAGGAATAAAATTTTTCTTTCTTTCTTTCTTTCTTTCTTTCTTTCTTTCTTTCTTTCTTTCTTTCTTTCTTTCTTCCTTCCTTCCTTCCTTCCTTCCTTCCTTCCTTCCTTCCTTCCTTCCTTCCTTCCTTTCTTTCCTTTCTCTCTCTCTCTCTCTCTCTCTCTCTCTCTCTCTCTCTCTCTCTCTCTCTCTTTCTTTCTTTCTTTTTTGCTATTTGTTTCTGAATGGAAGACTAGGAGGTAGGACTTAAAGCAGGAAATAGAAACGAAGATTTTGGTTTGTATTTTTATGTTTACTCATGGATTCACCATAGTAATGAATTATTCTATTTTGTTTTTATTACATTAAAAAAATCTTACTTAAGAAAGATTACAACATAGAAAAATATAGTCCATATGTAATGGACACTCATATACTCACCACTGAGATTAATCACTCACATATTAGCTTTTTGCTATATTTGCTTCATTCCTCTCTCCCTCTTTTCTAAGAAATAAAAATTGAAGATAGAATCAAGCCCCACCCTCATCCTTTTTCTCTCTTTATCCAGAATTAATCAGTGTCTTGAAATTGGTGTCGATTCTTTCCTGTTTAAACATCGGTAGCAAATAGCAGATGTACATACATATTATATATATTCTTTTGCAGTTTGACTTCCTATCTCTTTAGTTCATCTTAATTGCTACATAATGCACTTGATTGTGTAAATAAACCATATGATGGAAGGGTAGGTTTTATCTTTAGTTTTGCTAGGATGTAGTCAATCTAGTAGATGTCTTCTTTTAGATGTGTTTAAAAATTTACGTAGGGTTCATATAAATAAATGGGATAGCTGAGTTGTATGGAATACACTTGTTCAACATTTCTGTGTCCAAATTCCTCTCAAAAGTTGTACAGTTTCCATTTTCCTGGTTATGGATAAGTGTCCAGTATTTTTCATATTTTTCCTCTTTCATTTACTTTTTTTGAGAGTTGTTTTTCTGTGTGCATTGCCATTTATTTATTCTAGTAATACTTGGAGCCAGGTGCCATTCTGAGCATGCTGATGATGATATTTTATGTAATCCTCTGATAACTCTGTGAGGTGTAATTTGGGTGCTATCATTGTCCTCATTTCATTGAAGTAATTCAGGCAAACAGGCAATGTGACTTGCCATGATGACATGTGCAGTGAGAAATGGAGCTGGGTTAGAACCCTGGCTATCTGGCTCTTAAAATACTGTTCAGCATCTCTGAGAAAATGGCCCATCCTTGCCCGTGAAATCAGAACACATTTTCAAAATTAGCAGTGGTAGTTAAAACAATCATTCTTGTTTTAAAAATTGTGAAGCAGGGAACATGATGATGTCAGTAGCAATATTTAGAAACTTAGTTTATGGGAATTTCTGAGCCCAGTGAAATTGCATGCAGAATTTTTGTGTATGTGTGAGCTCATGTGTTTTGGGGGTTGGGGTGGGGGTAACGATCTGTAGATAAATCAGATACTCAAAGGGATTCAAGATTAAGGATTACTGCTCTGGCATGAAGAAGAGTTTTTTGTTGTTGTTTTTTTGTTTTTAATGGAGTTAAATCATAGAATCACTGGCACAGACAGATGTGGAAAGCGTATTATTTATTTTCATTCCAGGACACTAGATGAGTCTGCTGTAGTGGGTACTTCTGTTCAGATGCCATTCCTACCTCTCTGTCACCTTCTCCCTGGTGGATTTCCATGCCCAAGTCAGACTTTCCTGTCTGCAGGTCCTGGCTGCTGCTCACTCTGCCTAGAATTTTCTTCTGCCTGAGTACTTTCTGCTTATGAGGAGACTTCCTGGTGTTAGCTCTCAATTCTGTCAGGAATCATTCTGGACCCTTCCCGTCTAGCTTCGTGTCCTGCCGTGTGTTTCCAGAGCACATGATTCACTGAAGCAAGCTCTTTTCGCACTCGGTTGACACGGCCTATGGATCTGCCTGCAGCCACCATTAGACTTTCCAGTCCTATTTCATTCGGTCTGGCTGTCTATCAGTGCCTACCCCCTTGATCGACTCATCTTAGGTTCTCAATAAATATTATATTGTTAAATAAATGAATATTATTTCTGTTCTCCTAGTTGTCGGAGCTAAAAAAAAAATCTCAGCATCACTTTAAATTCCTTCCAATCTGAATATTGTGTCTGATCCTAAATACTTCTGCTTCTGATCCCACTTTGTCACTGCCTCTCCTCTAATTTTGATTTCTTTCTTGTTGCTAAACTACTTCAATAGCTGATATATCAGCTTCTTGCTATCCAAGGCCATTTGACAAGTTGCTCCCAGAGAGGTCTTTCTATACCAAAAAGTTGTGTCTGAGCTCAACTTTCATTATGTCATAGTGGAGTGAAATCCAGTCCTTTCCATTGGTCCCAGACTCATTTATTTTTTTCTTGCTGCAGTTGTCATTCCTTCAACATGGCATTTATTTACTTTTTAAAAAAACCTTCATGCCTTTTCCCATGCTACTATTTCTTTCTGATGTGTCCTTGCTTCAACTCTAGATTTTAAAACTTACCTACTCTTTCAAGTTCGTTCTCAATTAATTGCTTCTTGAAAATATCCCACATTCCCTCATTTAGAATTCATATTTCCTTTTTCTGTACATTTGTCATGCTTGGTATCATTTCCTATGCCTGTTCCACTAGATTTTGAACCACTTCAGGCTTGAAATTGGAGAATATTAATTATAATAACATACATACACATTTACATAGTTACTAATACAAAGAAGGTATTGAAAAAATAGCAACTGTTATGATACATACTCCCACTGGACCTGACATGTAATGACTGGTCAGCATTCAATAAATGTTTCCTGAAATGAATTTAATTGATACATTAATTTTTAAAATACTGAGATGTTCCCAGACTTTCTTTCATACAGAAATGCATCCTGTGTATGTGTTGTCATATCTGCTTTATCTTGTAAGATCTTTCCATTTAATATTTTTCAACTTATTTGAAAAATAAATTAATGAATGACGATTTTGCTTAAAATGCCCAGGCCTGGCAGTGGCATGACTACTGCTGTCAACCCATCCCATTCACGCTGCGGTGTTCATGCTGCATGATTGCTTTAGACAATTAAATATTCTCACAGAACCTGAATTTCTATTCAGTGGTCAGTGCTCCTTCCAGATGTCGAATTATAGGGAAAATGTGACTATTTATGAAAGTGTCAGAGAAACACTGGAGAAAATGCTGGAACTCATTATGTTGAAGTCTAACCAGTGTCCCCACCCTGTGTGTCTCGTGCTTTAATGAAATGCTGACAGGAGATTTCAAACCCTTTCTAAAAGACATGCTAAAGCTTATGTCCAGCAGTCTCTAAGTAACATCTATTTTTTTCTTCATTGATTTAAACATACTTTGCATGTAGATGGAGCAAGGAGGGAAAGCCTTCTGTAAAAGGGAAAATGGATGTTTTATTAAGTCCCTTGACACTTTATTTGACTGAGAATAAAGTGCGTTGAGTTTACCAGGGGAATCCCAAACACAACAGTAGTATCTTTTGGGCTCTTGTTGCTTTGTCAGGGTATGACTTGTGTCTTTAATTTTCTTCATAAGATGCTCTCTCAACCTACAAAGAGGGTATTGTGAGAATAAACAAATAGAATAATAACCATGTTGAGAATGAAAGGTAAGTTAAAGGAAAATAGAATGATTTCAAAGCTTCACTGAACATTCTACTCCCTGGGGAGACAGAAGCAGTCACATTGATACATTGACTACAGTAACATAAAATAGGAATGCTCTCATGTTTACAGTGTAAATTGGCATCACATTCTGGAAAGCATCTTAGCTATACATATCAGGAAATGTTGAACAGTTCATACATTGGACCTATTATTTCTCCTCCTCTGGAAATAATCGAAAATTCAGTCAAAGATATATGAAAATGGATTTTAATTAAAGCATTGTTTGCAAATCTGAAAAATTAGAAATGACTAAACATAGTGTAAGAGAAGAATAATTAAGTAAATAACAACCCATAGATTTTCTTCAATAATGAAACAAGGTAATTTTGAAAAATATTTAATACCAAGAATGCATGTTTATGACATAAACTTAACTGAAAGACACAGCATATGACATTCTTTGTTTTCTTTGTTCCTTACTGCCTATAATGCTCACTGTAGTTGTCATATCATACGTTGTGGCAAGTCACATGGTATCCCCTCCCCCCCATGACCCTATTGACATAGTCAATAGTAACAATTTGGTGAGTTTCTTTCAAGCAGATGCAAGTAATCACAAATACACAATATAATCTTAATTTAGTAAGTCTAGTTTTTTCAGTAGGCTTTTAAAAGTACTGGATGAAAACCAAGTTACCTCTGAGAAATGGGATTTAGGAAATAGTCTTATTTTTCTCTATATTTTCTGTGTTTTTCCAAATTTTCTATAGACCATGTTAAAACAAAATAAAACAAAAACAATCAGAAAAAAACAAGTTGAAAGTATTGAGTGTATCCAAACTCGGAGTTAACCAGGTATGTTTAATATGGGAAGGAAACAGAAATTAACAAATTACTAGAAAATGGCAGATATCAGTGATTTGTTTAAGAAAAATAACTAACAATAACTATTAGTAGATGTAGTAGCCGCCACAGTCAACTTTCATTTTTGTCAGTATTTTACATCTTTGAGTCTCTGAGGTGCATTTGCCTCTGGGGATTTGTAGCAGAGAGACCATGGGATGCCAACCATATCAAAGACAAGCAATTTAAATTCTTATTGTTATATTAAACAGAATAACTAAATATGAACTGAAGTCAAGGATAGCTTTAGGCCATATCCCTACCCCTCAGGGTATATCTGTTTATCCTTATGTCAGTGGTTCTCAACCTTGGCTGTGTCCTAGAATCTTCTGAGACCTTTTAAAAATAGTATTTTCTGAACCCCATCTGCAGTACTTTTGACTTAATTGGGCTGGGGCCTGGGAATATAACAAAAGTTTACCAGGTGAGTCCAATGTGTAGCCAGGGTTGAGAATTGCTGTTCTAGGCCAAGACAGTTAAGCTTTCTGGAAAAGGTTAACAAGAGGAACACATTATGAAAATGTATAATCTTGAGGCTTTATAAGATTCTCATTCACTATTTCATTTATTTATCTATGTATTTGCTTTCATTTACTTCAGTGGTTTTAAGGGGTACAGATAGTTTTTAGTTACATGATTGCATTGTGTAATGGCAAAGAAGTCTAGATTTTAAGTTACCCACCAGCCCCACCTGTGTGCATTGTATCTGCACAAGTGATTTTTGTCATCCTACAAAATCAGATGGGGGAGGGAGCCTTTCCACCCTCCCCCATCTGAGTCTCCAATGTCCATTCTACCATTCTATGTAACAGACCCTTAGTTTAGCCCCCACTTATAAGTATATTTTAATTTATGTATTCAAGCAATCAGTCATACATTCATAAAACAATTACACATGTATATTTATAATAAATACTACATGGTCCCTTTTTCAAAGAAAAAGTATGTTTCCTAGAATGCTCTCACTAAGAGAATAAGGTGAACAGGCACGTTTTAGAAGTTCATACATGACTAATTTCTTGCTTAACATTGTTAATCAGAATAACTTAATTTTATGGTTCTCTGAATTCTCACTCTACCTGGAATTTCCTTGGTTCTATCTCACTCTCCAGCTGACTCTTGTGTACATGTTGAAGGCAGCTAATTTTCTTTGTGTTTCTCTCCATTACCAGTACAGATCTTGCATGTAGTAGGTACTTAATAAAAGTATGTAGAATAAAGAGTGGACAAACAGAGGTGCTCATACTTTTCTTGGCCCCCTTAGTGTGTCAGTAAATTTTTGATGCCAAGCAACTTAATTTCTAACAATTTAGTCATCATTTGAGGAAATAATCCATATTTTCTCAATACTTAATGGGAAGTGTGTGTGCCTGTTAGGCACTGTACAACTTTGCCAACCTTGGGTAAGCTTGAACACTGCCACATGCTCATAGTTTGTTTCCATGCAGTATTAACTTTCAGAACAGTCACTAAAAACTCAACTTCACAAAGAAGAAGTGTCATTGAAAGCCAGGCATTGTGGCTCACACCTGTAATGCCAGCACTGTGGGAAGCCACAGTTAGAGGACTGCTTGAGGCCAGAAGTTAGAGAACAGCTTGGGCAACATAGCGAGACCCAGTCTCTACAATTTTTTTTTAAGTGAGTAAATAAATAAAACAAGTAATGCCATTGAATTGAGTATAGCATGATCTAAAGTTGAAACTGTAGCGTGAGTTTACATGAGTTTGTGTAGTGTCCAACAGAGGTTAGTATCATTGTGCTTGCACGGAAATTTTAAAATATCTTCTGGCACCCCGTGAGTTTATTGTGTCACCTTTGGTAGCTTTGAGCATAGTTTGGGAACTATGGCCTCAAATCTCTGGCTTTTGATGTTTTCTGTCTTAGGTAATATGCAGGATTTATTTACTAAGTTTTTGCTGATTATGCTGCTCACTTTAGCTATTTAGTTGCCCAGCCTATGCATATATTCTAAGAGGAAAAGAAGACAGATCACACTAGTTCTTTTCAGCATTAAAATTTCTAAAAGATCTAAAAATCGGCTTGCCATATGACCCAGCAGTCCCCCTTCTGGGAATATACCTGGAGGAACTCAGATCACTCTATGAAAAAGTTACCTGCACATGCATGTTTATTGCAGCATTATTCACAATGGCAAAAACATGGAACTATCCATGCTGCCCATTGAAAGTGGACTGGATAAAGAAAATATGTCACATAGACATGATGGAATATTATGCAGCCATAAAGAAAAACTAAATTATGGACTTCATAGCAACTTGGATGGATTTAGAGTCTATAATACTCAGTGATCTATCACAGAAACAAAGATCTGAGAACAACATGTACTCACTCATAAGTGAACCCTGAACATTGGCAGTAGTGGGACACTGCCAGGGATGGGGGTGCACATAACATCAATAAGCGTACCCAAACTTTCTTTATCTGCATGATGACCACTTATTTACCTAACCCTGAATTATACCCCACATCTTTAAATACTTTTTTTCTTTAAGCACTTAACTAGATTTGAGGCACTGTGCTAATATGTACTTTACAGTACCATATTTTTGGATTCTGAGATCAACATTTTTTCACATTTTAATGTTTTTAAAACAGGAATGTATTGCTTTACATGAATGGTACAGAACACTTGCCTGCTGCAAGATAGGACTGGGCTCTTGGGTTGTATGAGTCTTCGAGATGTTGGCCTTGGTCTGTGCTAGACAATTCTCTTGGTGGGAGGTGTAGGCCACTGGCCATCCCAGTTGCTGTAGATGGTCAGTCCTACCTTAAAGCTCACTCTGTTGAAGTGTGTTAACATGGACTCCAATAGTGAACTCCAGGCCTTCTAGTTCAGAGTTGTGCAGCTCAAAATGGTAACACGATTTTTTGCTGTTTGGGGTATTGCATCCTTTTAAAAAATACTTTGGGGGAATTTTGGGGGGGATCATTTTTTTGGGGGGACGTCAGTTTTGAATGACAAGTCCTTCTCAGGAGATTAATTACATAAATAGCAATAGTTTGATTCTCCTTTTGGCCTAGAGATGATATAGTCCTCTCTGGAAGTCCTCTGTCAATTACACTAAATTGGGAATACTTAAGGACATTGAGTCTTTGTTGCAGAGGAGGCTAGTACTCTGTATTCAATTCAAGTAATTCACACTTAATTCATCCCCAAGGGGATGTTGTACCCTGGCTAACCAGATCTCCATTGTTACATTTATGCGAGGAAACATTCAGTAATTGTTGATTCCCCAGAGGTCTTTTTGTCTCTCCCATGTAGTTCTATCATCAATATATTTGAAACACCTGGGAGAAAAACATGTACTATTCAAAGAGTAGCGGATGACACTTTAAAAATAGTAATTTATTAAGAAATCTGACTGAGTCTGTGTGAAATAGATTTTATAAAAACTCTGTATTCAAAAATTTCTTTATTTTCCCAAATGACTCCCCCTCCCCTGCTTATTGCAGACTTTTTGTTTTCTTTTTCTTTTTCTTTTTTTTTTTTTTTTTTGAGTCGGAGTCTCAGTCACCCAGGCTAGAGTGCAGTGGTTCGTTCATGGCCACCCCAGCATCGACCTGCTGGATTCTGGCAATCCTTCCGCCCCAGCCTTCCAAGTAGCCAGAACTACAGGCGCGTGCTACTGCGCCCAGCTAATTTTTGATTTTATTATGGAGACAAGGTCTCGCCAAGTTGCCCAGGCTGATCTCAGACTCGTGGGCTCAGGCAATCCACTCGCCTTGGCCTTCCAAAGTGCTGGGATTAGGCTGAGCCACCGAGCCCGGCCATTTGTTTTTACTTACATTACTTATTCTCATTTTTTTTGCCAACTTCAAGTTTGGTTCTGATATTTTTCCAATTAATTATTTAAATTTGGGTAATAGGTAATTGATGGAATTTAATCTTAGCATGTTTGCTTTTCTAAGGAAAAGCAACAATGGTTGCCCTAACCTTGTGTTTTGAATCCTTTCTCAACATCACAAGGATTAGCGTGTATGTTGAAGAAGTTGGTGGAGGAAGAAGTGGTACAGAATCAAAGAATTTGTACTTTGCTCAGGGCACATAACTGACATATGTTCTGTGCACATAAGTGGTTGCTTACACTCTTCTCCTTGTTCTACCCTCTACTTTAGGATGTATCTACCTCATTTCACACATTTGCATTCTTCCTTGCAATTATTATGGGGTTCTGAATAAGAGGTCCCATTTAATGGTACAAGAGTAAGGAATTGATTCATTCATTCAATCATTTGTTCATAAATAAGTACCAATATTTGATAATATAGCAGTAAATAAAAAGTCCATGACCTGAAAGTTAACATTCTAGTTTGGGGAGACAGAAAATAAGCAAAATAAGTAAATTATATTTATGTTAAGAAGGCTGTAGGAATAAAGATTATCAAAACAATAGATCAGAGTATTAGAAGTATGATAACACAGCAGGTCTGGTTGCTCATCTTTGCTTGTCATACTGCCTTGAACTATGATTGCTCTTGACTGGCTCCTGGGAATGTGGCCCTTAGAATGTTCTTTGTGTTACTGATTGACAGTGATGTCTTATGTCCGTGAAGCAAGGGGATGTGGTGTACCAGCTTGTCCTCACTTCTCAGAATTGTTTATCAAGTTCATGACACACATTTGTTATTTATGTCGTGTCTTGTGTTTCTGCTCCCATGACTGATTATGTAACAGGAATGTGTCCCTATGACCAGTGCCCCTAAGACAGCCCTGGACCCTAAGACTTGATGGGCCTTCCTGATGCAGAGACACTTTGCATGTGTCCATGCAACTCACAGCTAGAGAGAGTACATGGCCTTTGCAGTCCCAGAAGGGGAGGGACTCAAAAACCTGTGCTGACCTCTGTGGACTTTGCTGTGCATATATTTTTCCCGTTATTTTACTCTTCATCCTTTGCTATAAATAAACCTTAGCTGTGAGCATAACCTGTCAAAGGACCTATGAGCCCTTTTTTGTGAATCTCCAAACTAGAAGGTAGTCTTGGGACCTCTGAAACACAGAGTGAGGAGGATCGGGAGGACAGGAGTCATAAGAAGTGTCATTTTGACAAAGACTTTGAGGAAGTGAAGGAGTAAGTCATTTGGATATCTGGGAGAAGAGAATTCTAGGAAAATGGAACAACCTGTACAAAGAAGGAAGGGTTAGGAGACCATTGTAGATCAGAATGAGTGAGGATAAAGGAGAAGAAATGGGCTCAGAGACACAGTGGGGCACATTGTCAGATAAGGGCATTCTTGCTTGCAGAGAATGATGTTAGCACATGCTGGGTGAGTGACTTGCTGAATTCTCATCTTTCCTTTCAGGAGGAATATCTGCTTCTCATGTCTTTCAGCTCACTTATTTCTCTTTTTGGTAGAGTCTTTACATAGTCTTCTTAACTTCATTGTACTTTCCTCAGTCTTTTACAATTTTTCCTATGCTACCTTGGGAAAGAAATTAACTTCTTTCTCTCAGTCTTCTTTTTATCTGTGATGCCAAACACAGCTCTGATCTTAGTTGACAACTCACTTTGAGTTGAGCTATATCAGTTCAAAGGAAAAGGAAAACTGACTGGGTGTGGTGCTTCATGCCTGTAATCCTGGCATTTAGGAAGCCAAGGTGGGAGGATTGTTTGAGCCCAGGTGTTCAAGACCAGCCTGGGTAATATAGCGAGATCTTGTCTCTACCAAAAAAAAAAAAAAAAATCAAAATAATTAGCTGGATGGGGTGGTGCACACTTGTAGTCTCAGCTACTCTGGAGGCTGAGGTGGAAGGATCACCTAATGTGGAAGGATTGCCTGAGGTGGAAGGATCGCCTGAGGCTGCGGTGAGCTGTTATCATACCACTGTACTTCAGTCTGAGTGACAGAATGAGACCCTGACTCAAAAGAAAAAAGCAAAAGAAAAAGGAAGAGGGAAATCAGTCCTCATTCCCACCCCTCCACATTCCCTGCCATCCTGGAGAATGCTTCAGTGCAGAAGGCATGTCTGAGCTGAGTTTTTTTTGTTGTTTTTTTTTTGAGTTGGAGTCTCACTCTGTCACCCAGACTGGAGTGCAGTGGCTGTTCCCAGCCACCACAGCCTCGACCTGGTTGGGCTCCAGTGATCCTTCTGCCTCAGCCTTCCAAGTATGGAATTACAGGCATGCGCTACCACGCCTGGCTGATTTTTTGATTTATTGTAGAGATGAGGTCTTGCTGCCCAGGTGGGTCTCGAACACGCGCGCTCAAGCAATCTACTCACCTCAGCCTCCCAAAGGCGCGGGATTACAGGCTGAGCCACCAAACCCGGCTTGAGCTGAGTATTAAGTATAAGTATCAGTGACTGAATTCCCAGGTTTCAGGGGATCACACTATCCACCCTGCTTCATGGTGGACAGGTCTATGCAACCCCTCCCTAAAATTCAAGAAACTGAGAGGCCAAAGAAAGAGGCTGACAAATCCTGTTTCTTAGAAAGAAACATTTAATAGGGACTTATAAACAGAAGCCATGTCTGTGTCTCCAGCTGTCATGAGACAAGATGTTGGGCTCCCATGCCATTATCCCCCAGACCCAGGCTTATATACCATAGGGAAAGAGTGATTCAGAAGGGATGTACAGGACAATTGAAGTATGACCCAGGGGCAGGGTTTGTGGTTAGTAGCTGCTCTTACACAGGGAACAATAGGTACACATGAAATTTTAGCAGCTTTCCAGAACTGAGGTTAATCAGATGTCAGCATGGCAGATTAGCGACCAAGATAGGGTTGTGTTGGCCTCCAGACACAGCTCCCCAACACCCTATCTTCAAAACTCAATTCTGGTTTTGTTTTCACAAAGGAACCCTCTCCTTCATCTCAGTCTGAGTTAGGTGCTTAGTACTTACATGGCAGCTCTGACCAATCCTTTTCCAAACATTTAAATTAAAAGTATAGCTCTGCATGAGTAGGTGTGCGCTGGTGGGAGAGTGAAAGTTCGTCTGAAGGGATACTCGGGTTCATGTACCCAGGTTACCCCTCTGAGGTGACTGCAAGCCCCCAACACCCTGAGATTGGGGTGACTGCAAGCCCCCAACACCCTGAGATTGGAGTGTGGCTGGCAAGATCATGTGCAGGATTGTCTGCAGCTCACAGGAATGTGCCTGAGAAAAGCCTACTGAATCCAGCTGATTCTTGTCGCCTGGCCCAAGGCCCAACCATCGCCTATTATAGCAGATCACTTGGAACCTTGGATTTGACGAGTGGAGAGAGAGGATCAGGGAAAGCCAGAGAGGAGTCCATGCCCAGTGAGGAGCCCCCCACTGCAGTCATTTTCTCTGTCCCAGGACCAGGCAGAGATCTGTATTGCCCTACCCAGCTCTGCCCAGCCTCCAACTTGGGGCCTAAGGTAATCTCATCAAATTGGGAGAGACAGAAGCCTCTTCTCCATGCTGATCAGACACAGACAGGACAGTTAAGAGTGGCAAACATGACAGGCAGCAAGCGGAGTGAGTTCAGATCTGATCCACCCTCCTTCCAAAGTAATCCTGGGGCATCTGACCCAAGCTGTGAGCAACCCTATCTGCTTGCAATGAGAGCAGAGGGGAGGGGTTAGAGATCAGAGCTGAAAGGACTTGGACGTACAGGAATGACCTCAGAGCCTTGTATGGTTCCTTGTTTTTATTTATTTATTTATTTATTTATGTTTGTTTGTTTGTTTGTTTTACTTATTTTTGTTCGCTTTTTGTTTTAGTTTTTTTCTCTTTCTGGTTTTGATAACGTTTTTGTACTTGCTTTGTTTCTGTTATTTTGCTGATTTTTTTTCTTCTTTCTATTCTTTAGACTTACAGTTTGTGTATGGGAAGAGTGCATCAATAGGCAGGTTTATGTTGGACTATATGTGTGTATGATTACCTGTATGTTTTAGTTTTTTTTTAAACTCTGTTTTGTCTTTGTGTCTCTTTTCATTTGTTAGTTGGTATGTCTGTTTTCCCTCTTACTTTTCTCTCTGTCCACCTTCCTCTTGCCCTTCTCCCTCCTTCCTTCTTCCATTATTTTCCTTTTTCTTACCTCATTTTGCTTCCAGGGAGTAGACCTATACCCCTACTACATGGACAGATTGTAAGGAGATGGGGAGTGGCCTCCAGGGTGCCCATACACCTGTTGGTGGATACTGGGATCTGGAGATAGATTCTGAATCACAATTCCCCCCTCAATTAAATCTCAAAACTGCAAAAAGTACAGCCCCCAATCCACAGTCCAGCTTCAGAAGTGAACAAAGCTAGAGGATCCACATAAGGAAGAATAGGAGATAGAGCAGACAGTAGTAAAAGCAACCCTGCCACATTTAACAGAATTAAAGAAAAGGAGAAAAAAAGTGTGTGTGTGAGGGGGGTGATGGAGGAAAATCTACACAAATGAAGAAAAACCAAAAGAATAATATGGGTCTCACACAGACCCTTGGGAGGTCAGACACTGAGAAAACAGCCCTCGGAATGCAAACAATGAAAAACCCCCAGAATGACTGGTCTCAATCTACAAACCCAGATATCAAGACATTAATAGAAAGAGTAAAAAGAATTGAGGAGAGACAAGAGGAAAATAGAAAGGAGTTGATAACTGAGATAACAGCGTTAAAGAATGAAGTAAGTAACAAACTGATAAGCATGGAAAGCAGAATTAGCCAAGCAGAAGAAAGAATCTCAGAGCTTGAGGGCCGAAATATAGAACTAACCCAAACTGTCAAACACATAGAAAAGAACCCTAAAAAGACAGAAAAAAACCTTCAAGAGATGAGTGATTACTTCAAGAGGCCAAACCTAAGAGTAATTGGACTTCCTGAAGCAGAAAGAGAGACAGAGACCACCTTGAAACAAATATTCCATGAAATTATTCAAGAAAATTTCTCTCGTCTCATCAGTGATGTGACCATTCAAACACAAGAGATTCAGAGAAACCCTGCAAGACAACAAATGAGAAGACCAACTCCTAGATACATAGTAATTCACCTACACAAAGTAGGTATAAAAGAAAAAAAAAATCCTAAAGGCAGCAAGAGAAAAAGGTCAGACTACCTACCAGGGAAGACCAATTAGAATCGCAGCAGATTTATCTACAGAAATACTTCAGGGTAGGAGAGCTTGGTGCCCAATCTTCAAAGTTCTCAAAGATGAACAATTTCAACCAAGAATAACCTACCCAGCTAAGCTAAGCTTCATCAGTGAGGGAAAATTAAAATCTTCCCCAGACATCCAATCCCTAAAAACTTACGCTGCCTCTACACCAGCTCTACAAGAAACACTTAAGAAAGTATTAAACACAGAAGAAAGGGAAAAAAGAACAACAGCGTTCTTCACAAGAGTGCAGGGAAAAGATTGAAAACACACATGAATCAACCCAAAAACCAAAAGAAAGACAACAAACAAACAGAAACAACAACAACTCTATAAGAACCTCATGATAGGGATAAACTCTCACATTTCAATAATTAACCTGAATATGAATGGACTAAATGCACCACTGAAAAGATATAGAATGGCAAAATAGATAAAACATCATGAGGCAACAATATTTGTTTCCAAGAGACTCATCTCACCAGAAAGGACACTCACAGACTCAAAGTAAGAGGATGGGAAGCAAAATTTCAGGCAAAGGGAACACAAAAGAAAGCAGGAGTTGCGATCTTAATTTCAGACAAAATACCCTTTAAGCTATCAAAAATTCAAAAAAGATGCAGAAGGTCACTATATAATGATAAAAGGTTCAATCCATTGAAAAGAAATATCCATCCTAAACATATATACACCCAACATAGGAACATCAACTTTCATAAAGCAGCTTCTAGGCAAACTTAAAAAAGATATTGACTGTAACACTATTATAGCTGAGGACTTTAATACCCCACTCACAACCCTAAACAGATCATCAAGACAGAAAATCAGCAATGAGATCTGGAACCTCAATGTGACTCTTGACCAAATGAACTTAATTGATGCCTACAGAACACTCCACCCAACGACCACAGAATATACATTCTACTTATCACCGCATGGAATGTACTCTAAGATCGAACACATACTTGGCCATAAATCAAACATAAAAAGATTTCATAAGATTGAAAATTTGCTATGCACCTTCTCAGACAACAGTGGAATAAAAATAAATATCAACACCAACAAAGTTCCCCCAAAATCCACAAAGACATGGACACTAAACAACATGATGCTAAGCAACTCCTGGGTCAACATGGAAATCAAAACAGATCAAAAGATACCTGGAAACAAATGAAAATGAAGAAACATCTTACTAACACCTCTGGGATGCCATGAAAGCAGTAGTAAGAGGGGAATTCATATTTCTACAAATGTACATGAAGAAAATGGAAAGATCACAAGTTAACAGCCTAACAAGTCACCTAAGAAAGCTGGAAAAGCAAGACCACCAAAATCTTAACTTCAGCAGAAGAATCTAGATCACTAAAATAAACGCCCAAATTCAGGACACAGAGGACAAAAAGATAATACAAAAAATCAACAGAAAAAAAAACAACCACCTGTTTCTTTTAAAGTGTAAACAAGATTGATGGTCCCCTAGCTAGACTGACCAAGAAAAAGAGAGAAAAAGTGCAAATAAACTCAATCAAAAACACAAAAGATGAAGTCACACCTGACCCTGAAGAAATATAGAAGATTACCAGAGACTACTATTTCCACTTGTATGGAAACAAACTTGAAACCTAAAGGAAGTGGAGGACTTTCTGATATAACACAACCTCCCCAGGTTGAAACAAGAAGAAAGGGAGACCCTAAATAGACCAATAACAATCCAGGAAATTGACTGTGTCATAAGAAAACTACCTACAAAAAAAAAGCCTTGGACCAGATGTCTTTCCAGCAGAAGTCTACAAAACGTACAAGGAGGAACTTACACCAATCCTATTGAAGGTATTCCAGGCTATTGAAAAGGTGAAACGCTCTCCAAATCGTTTTATGTAGTTAACATCACTTTGATACACAAGCCAGGTAAAGATCCAACAAAGAACGAGAACTACAGGCCAATATCCTTGATGAACATAAATGCTAAAATTTTCAACAAGATCCTAGCAAACCAGATTCACAACACATCTCAAAAATCATCCACCACGACCAAGTAGGCTTGATCCCCAGGATACAAGGCTGGTTCACCATTCGTAAGACCATAAACATAATTAAATACATAACAGATGTAAAACAAAAACCACATGATTATATCATTAGATGCAGAAAAAGCTTTTGATAAAATCCAGCACCCTTTTTTGATAAAAAAAACCTCAAACATCTAAGCATACATGGAACATACCTCAAAATAATAAAAGCCATCTACGAGAAACCCACAACCAGCATACTGCTAAACAGACAGAAGTTGGAACCATTTCCCCTGAAAACTGGAACAAGACAAGGATGCCCACTGTCACCCCTCCTGTTCAACATAGTTTTGGAAGTCCTAGCTAGTGCAATCAGGGCGAGAAGGTGGTCAGGGATAATCAAGTAGAAAAAGAGGAAATCAAGTTATCCCATTTTGCAGACAACATGACTGTATACCTTGAAAACCCAAGAGAATCTATCAAAAACCTCCTTGCACTGATAAAGGACTTTGGCAAAGTCTCAGGGTATAAAATAAATGTGCAAAAGACAATTGCATTTCTATACGCCAATAATAAACAGAAACTCAAATTAAAAAGCACAGTTCTATTCACAATAGCCACAAATAAATGAAATATCTTGGCATCTTTCTAACCAGAGACATGAATGACCTTTACAATGAAAACTTTAAAACACTGCTCAAAGAAATCAAAGATGACACAAACAAGTGGAAAAATATTCCATACTCATGGATTGGAAGAATCGACATTGTTAAGATGTCCATTCTACCTAAGGCAATATTCAGATTTAATGCAATACCCTTCAAATTCCAGCAGGATTCTTCTCAGACCTAGAAACAACAGTACAAGAATTCATATAGAAACATAAATGACCAAGAATTACCAAAACAATTCTCAGCAAAAACAAAACAAAACAAAAACAACAACAAAACAAAGCAGGAATTATTACACTCCCAGACTTTAAACTTTATTATGAAGCTACAATAATCAAAACAGCCTGGTATTGGTACAAGAACAGGCATGCAGACCAATGGAACAGAACTGAGATTCCAGAAGCAAAACCTCAATTTTTCAACCAGCTCATCTTCAACAAAGTCTCCACCACCAACCGCTGGGGAGAGGAGAACCTATTCAGTAAATGGTGCTGGGAAAACTGGCTGACCACATGCAGAAGATTGAAACAGGATCCCTACCTATTCTTACCAAAAACATACACAAAAATCAACTCAAAATGAATCAGAGACCTAAATGTAAAACCTCAAACTATATGAACCTTAGAAAATGCAGGAGACACCCTTTTTTTTTTCTTATCAATATTTTTAATTATGGTTTTGTGGGGTACAGTTTAGGGTTAGGTGTACAATTACATTTCATTCAGGTACCCTGTTGATAAGAGGTGTTGCCCCACCCCCAGACAGATATTTGCTACTGTTAATCCCATCCCCCTCCCCCACCATAGTTTCCCTGTACCGTCAGTCATTTTCTTATAGTATTACATTGGGTGTTCAAGGTCCATTATATGAGTGAGAACATGTGATACTCGGATCTTTGTTTCTGTGAGAGGTCACTCAGTATTATAGTCTCTAGTTCCATCCAGGTTGCTGCGAAATTCATGATTTTGCTCTTTTTTATGACTCCGTAGTATTCCATCATGTATATGTACCACATTTTTTTAATCCAGTCCTCTTTTGGTGGGCAGCATGGTTCTTTCCAGGTTCTTGCTATTGTGAACAACGCTGTGATAAACATATGTGTGCAGGTATCTTTTTTATAGAGTGATTTGAGTTCTTCAGGTTATGTTCCCAGTAGGGGGATTACGGGGTCATATGGGAGGTTGATATTTAGAGCTTTTAGGTATCGCCACACTGCTTTCCACAGAGGTAGGAGACACTCTTATGGAAATGGGAACTGGCAACCAAATCCTGATCAAAACCCCAAGTACCCATGCCACTAGAGATAAGATAGACAAGTGGGTCCTTATCAAATTGACAAGCTTCTGCAAAGACAAAGAAACCATTAAGAGAGCAGGGAGACAGACCACAGACTGGGAAAAAATATCTGACAACTCTATGTCTGACAATGACCTAACATCTAGGATATACAAGGAACTCAAGTGTGCTGAAAAGAAAAAAACAAATAACCCCATTACAAAGTGGACAAAAGATATGAATAGACAATTTTCAAAAGAAGACATATGAGCAGCCAACAGATAACATGAAAAAATGTTCAGCCTCACCAGTCATCAAGGAGATGCAATTTAAAACTACTCTGAGATACCACCTAACTCCAGTCAGAATGACCATCTTTAGTCACTCAAAAAATAACAGATGATGGAGAGGACATGACAAAAAGGGAACATTTCTACACTGTTGGTGGGAGTGTAAACTAGTACAGCCTCTTGAAAATCAGGGTGGCGATTCCTAAAAGTTCTAAAAATTGACCTTCCATATGACTCTGCAATTCCCCTACCAGGAATATACCTGGAAGAACTCAAATCACTCTATAAAAAAGATACCTGCACACGTATGTTTATCACAGCATTGACAATAACAAGAACATGGAACCAACCATGCTGCCCATCAAAAGAGGACTGGATTTTTAAAAAGTGGTACATATAGACAATGGAATATTACACAGCCATAAAGAAGAGCAAAATCATGATCTTCACAGCAACGTGGATGGACTTAGAGTCTATAATACTGAGTGATCTTTCACAGGAACAAAGAACTGAGTATCACATGTTCTCACTCATAAGTGGACCTTGAATAACTACCGTAATACCATAAGAAAAGGAATGACAGTAGCGTGAAACTGCACGGGTGTGGGGGGTGGGGTGGCAGGGAAATGAGATTGGCAGTAGTTGGAAACTGCCCGGGGACGGAGGGGGGCAACTCATCAACAAGGGTACCTGCACAATGAATATTTGTATACCTAACCCTGAATTGTACCCCACAATTTTGAAATAAAAAATTTAAGGGTGGAAAAAGTATAATCTTTAATTTTCCTCACTGGGCTGTAGGTTTTCTGTTGCTCCCACACCTACTTCCTTCCCATACAGTATATTGAATAAATGTACTTAAATTTATATTGAATGAATTTGTGAGGGAATGAATGAATGGTTATGATTCTAAGACAGGATGAAAAATTGGGAAAAAAAGATGTGATGAATGCCTATGGATTGAGCTTAGACAATACATTTTAGGAGCCTGAGTCCTATTGATTCATTTCCATTGAGAAAACAGTGGACAGGCAGGAAGGATCTGAGTCCAAATAGTAATGGGTCTGCTCTCTCGTTTGTTTCCTGTTGAGGTATCTGTTATGTGCTAGTTCTTAAATTGTAATGGCTCTTTTTAGGCAACCCATTTCATTAGTTTTGGTGAATCACACTTATTTAAGCCTTCAGTCCTAATAGAAAAGTATTTTATTTTTCTGTAACATTTTATACCTTTAGAGATCATGTCCTCATTCTTTCTTTTTAAATTTTTTCTTAGATTTAATATTTTCTCTGAAATGAATATTAGTTTACTTTGCAAATAAATTTGTTTTTACTTTAGACACACACAGGTTTTTTTTTATAAACTCCAAAGCCAACGGGAGTTTTAGATCCCAACTGGGGCTTAAGCGGCAATAAAAAGAAGGCTTTTCTGTTTTACTGAGTTTTCTTTCTTTTTTCCTTTAATTTAGCACCCTTTTGTCCCTTTACTAGAAGAAGGCTTGTGTATCCATATTTGAAGTGTTGTAAAGATTAAACCTTTTAAGCCCTTTCTACTCTGCTTTACAGGATGCATAATAATATGGTCCTTTCTCTTTATAAGTGCCTTCCTTGTCCTCAACATTTTTGTAAACTTTGAGCCCTCATTCCATTTAAACAGGGAAGTTGTGCTAGTACCGTGGGAGAAAGACTTGGAAAATGACTTTATTGATATTGTTTTATAATAGTAAAAAAACTTAAAATTAATCTTTGTTGTGATACATTTGCTTTATATTCATTTAGGAAGCTTTGCTACTTCCTAGTAGTGTTCTCTAGTCAAAATTGTATTCTCGGCTGGGCTTGATGGCTCAGCCTGTAATCCCAGCACTTTAGGAGGCCGTGGTGAGTGGATTGCCTGAGCCTGCGGGTTTTAGCCTTGCCCAGGCAACTTGGCGAGACCACGTCTCTACGATAAATAAAAATTAGCCAGGCGCGGTAGCGAGTGCCTGTAGTTCTGGCTAGTTAGAAGATTGAGGCGGGAGGATAACCAGAGCCCAGCAGGTCGAGGCTGCGGTGGCCAGGAACGTGCCATTGCACTCCAGTCTGGGCGACAGAGTGAGACTCCAACTCAAAATAACCAAAAAAACAAAAAAACAAAATTGTATTCTCCAGTCAAACTTTCCAGGTTAAATGTTCTTGTTAAAAAAAAAAAAAAGGAGAAGTTATATTAACTTCCAAAAGGAAAAGGCATTCTAACATTTATTTATTATTGTAATTATTATAGTAATGTAAAATGTTTTTACATTACTGTGGGACTAAGCTCAAAATTTTGTACCCAATACTGGGGCTGGAGAGCGGGCTGTAATTCCAGGTGGCTCTTGTTGAAATTCTACGATTCTTCTTTTCCCTGGTGCTTGGCCACTTTTGATTTTCTCCATCCTCCTCCTTTTTCTGCCTTGTTCCCTTCTTTCCTTCTTTCCCTCTACCTCCTCCTCTTCTCTCCCTTCCTCCCCACCTTCCTTCCATTCAGTGAGTATCCATGTTCTAACCCTTACTAAGCTCTGGTCAGACTCAAAGCAGAATTAGAAACAGCATTGGCTGTCAAAAGTATACTTTTGCAGAGAAAGAGGACAAATATGCAGAAAAGGAAAACACACAACAGAATATGTCATGTGTCATTAGGCTGGTCAGTATAGAAGAGATCTCACTAGGTTGGGATTATTATTATTATTATTATTATTATTTCAAATGGGGGCATTTGATCTAAACACTGAAGGATGGATTAGGATTTTGACAGGTAGAGATTTATAAAGGGTATTTCAGATGGAAGAAAGAAATGATGTAGCAGGAAATTGGGTTGATCTTGGATACTAACTTATATGACAGTATAGAATAGAGTTTAGCAAATTTTTTCTGTAAAGTGCCCTATAGTAAATACTTTTGTCTCTGCAAGACATCTGGCCTCTGTTGCAACCGTCAACTCTGCCATTGTAGCAAACGTAGCTATTCATCAGAAATACATACATGAATTAGTTTGATTGTGATCCAATAGAACTTTGTTTACAAAATCAGGCAGGTTATCAGAGTTGGCCTGCAGGCTGCAGTTTGCCAGTCCCTTATGTAAGAGTATGATTAGTGGGGGGGAAAGACTGGAAAGGAAGATGGTGGTCAGATTTCAGAGGATTTTGAATGCCAGGCTAAAGAGTTAGCAATTAAATGATATTTTCTTTAGTGAAACCATGTTGGTTATGTCTCTACTAAAGGTTTTAAATACCTAGACATTTAAATTTTTGTTTTCCGTGTATTTTTAAAGATATTTGTATAACTTGCTCTAAACAGCTTTTTCTTGGAACTGTATATTTTGTGTGACAGTGGTCAATAGAGCACAAACTAGGCCGAGTTTCTATATAATTTCCAATAGACTGCATTACTATAGAATTTTCTGTTGTCTGTTTCAGTACTGCTTTTCTACCTCCTTTACTGTAGTGTCAGAAGTTCTGGAGTACTATTTTTCACATGTTGTTTCCTCTCACACAATACACTTCAAGGTAAGGCTCTGTTCTATTAATGTTTCTATCCCCAGTCCCTATCTCACGCAGATCTGATCCAAAGTAGGTAGTCAGTAAACATTTGTTGAATGAATTCATGTAAGTGAGCATTTCTAATTGTTCCCTACTTTTTCATTCCATTATATTTTTGTGCTCTTCCTTTTTTCCTAGTTCTCACCAGAATACATCAACCTCAAGTTTTTTTCATTTATTTCATTAAGATACTTTAGTTTTTAAATTTGATATGTGTAAAAAACTTCCATCTTAGCATTGTATTCCTGTTGAGGAAAAAAGTTACAGCATGTGAAGTAAAATGATCATAGCATTTGAGACATAATGGAGAAGTAGGTGAGATTTTGTACTGGAAGGATCTGAGAATGAGGTGGTGTCTTTATGTGTACCGTTGTGACCTACATAATGGTAACAACATAGTAGGATGATGTCAGTGAGAAGATGTGGGGTTGTAATTTTACCAGCCTACTCACATCAAGATGTAAATGTCACCCAGATATATAGTTAGCAACATTTAAAAAAAAACTTTTTCTGGACTTTGAGTTATCTATTTGTAGTCTATAGAAAAACCATAATATAGTGTTGGTTCTAATATGCTTTTTCTAAAATATTTCTGTATACCTATTTATTACTCTGAATTTTAGTGATTCTCACTGCTTTACAGTGCTGCTAATCATGTTTTAACTAGTCAAATCTGTTCCAGCAGCCTCAGGACCCAGCTCATTGATATGTATTTTCTTTTACTTGTTTCTCTCAACATTTAGATAACATGTTTTCTAACGATGCATTTGAAATCATTTGATATTGAGCCATTTTTATACCAATGGTGACATGTTGAAAAGAAGATTATGTGGGCAAGACATAATGATTATAATCAAGTGACAGATAAAATAATATGTTCATGGAAAGCTGAAAAGTACGCTGGAGAAGGGCAGGTAGATTATAGAGACAAAAGCACCTCTGGTTGAAATCATATATCTAATCATGATATCTGCCCAGTCTAAATGCCTAAGTATTTTTGTTGAAGGAGAGAATGAGAATGAGTGAGTGGGAATGCCATGGATATATATTGCTTCTGGCTGCCAGGGTTCCTGGCTTGATAATGCTCTTGACACCACAGAAGTCAGAAGCATAATGTTTAAGTCATGAGCATATAATTCTTTATAGTGTTTACTTTCATTTGAAGGAAAAAGAGTTGTTTATACCTCTTTAATTGTTTTGACCAGGCTTTCAGTCGAGGTGGTTTTTTGTCTTGTTTTGCTTTTTTGTTTGTTTCTGTTTTTTTAGAGACAGGGTCTTGCTGTGTTGTCCATTGGCTGGAGTGGTGTAGTGGTAAGAGCATGGCTTACTGCAGCCTTGAACAACTCCTGGGTGCAAGAAATTCAATCTTACCACCTCAGCCTTCCACGGAGCTGTACTACTGGCAGGTGTCACCACACCCAACTCATTTTTTTTTTGTTTTAGATTGGGATCTCATTGCCCAGGCTGGTCTCAAACTCCTGGGGACAAGTAGTCCTCCCAACTCAGCCTCCCAAATTGCTGGGATTAAGGCTTGAGCCACCCACACCTGGCCTCTTTGTTTTCTTAATGCAGCTTTTGCTGCAGCTTGTGCCAGGGTGGGAGACAAACCAGATTTGAGGATGGGGAGAAAGCGACTGAGAGAGTCAGCGAATGAGTACTCATTCTCTGCATTGGCTGGGAGAACAAAAGTTAGTAAATATGATGAAAGCCAAATCCCTAAAGCTTTTCAGCAAGAGATAACATGAAGAGAGAACTTGCTTCAGAGGAACCTGTCTGAATCCTGGCTATTAACTGTGCTACTTTAACCTCAATTTCCTTGAACCTCAAATTCCTTGGGAAACTGGGAAATGCGTCACAGGTTTGTGTTAATATGAGGTTGAACAACATGTGTAAAGTTTCCAACACTGGGATGAATGTGTGTGTATCACACACTTAAACAAGGATGTATATATTAGGGGAAAATTCCAGAATTATCTTTTAAAGGGTGGGCTCCTTGTAGTACAGGCTTTCCCTGCTAAGTCAGCGTTCTAGGAACACATCGACATTAGTGTTCCAGCTAGTGTTATTGTGAGAGGCTGTGTTCAGCTTCAGTACATTTTTTTTTGGAGATTCTTTCAACATGTTTGCCCATTTCATGAATAGTTGATTTACGAGTGCAACTGCCAACACTGCACTGAGTGTTCAGCAGTTTTTGACCAAAAATGTTATGACCCCCATGCTCCACCCTCTCTATTCACTCAATCTTGCCCCAAGCAGTTTTATTTTTGTTTCCCCAATTGAAAGGGAAACATTTTTTTAACCAATATGGAAGAGGTGAAATAAAAACGGCAGTAGCACTGAAAGGCATCAGAATTGACCAATTCAAAACCTGTTTTGAGCAGTGGAAAAAGTGTCTTGATAGGTGTATTGCATCAAATGGAGAGTACTTGGAAGGTGACTGAAGTTTAAACATGTAAGAATAAATACACAATTTTTTTTTAAATCAATTCCAGGTTTTGGGGGGTTCCCTTTCATATAAGACCTGGGATTTATGGTGTCAGCTTTCACTGAGTGGGGTTAGGGAGAAAACAGCAGCAACATAATGGTTTGGTAACTTTTTCCATGTTGAGCTAGAGAGGACCCTGCTGGTCAGGGAAGTCGACTACATTAGGCACGAAGTCGACTAAGGGATCTAAGGTACAGACATAGGGGATCTCATCAGAGAAGGGGATTGTGATTTTGACAGCCAAGATTTTACCTTTGCAAATCTTTTTTTTTTTCTAAGTATGATATTTATTTTCTCATGTTATACCAACATTCTTTTTATTATATGTGAAAAATAAAATCCATTGTTGATTAGAAAATGTTTCAGAAAACATTTTATAAACCAAACCCAGCTTCAGAATGTTAGGAGGATTTAGCATGTCTCATTTTGGCAACTGTACTGCTACAAGGATGAAACAGATGGAATGTACAGGATTTTGTATGCGTGTGTGTGAATTTAAGATCTTCCCACACTCTAGGATTTGTCTATAACTCCAAAGGCTCTGAAAATTTCTGAAATTGATCTTTGAAGCAAATGAATTAATACAAATTGCCTACTGAGTCTCATTTCTGAATACGCTGTTAAAGGAGCCACTGTAAGTACCTCTGGTTTAAATAAGACTCATTATCAAATTTCAATAGGGAATCCTCATTCCCTTATCTTTTAGTTATATCCAGTCTCTCACGTGGTTTATCATATTTTTGGTACTTAACAATATTCTTCCTTCCTTCATTTTCTATAAGAGATATCTATATCTATATAAGATAGAGTAGCCTATTAAATAAAATGTTCAGTTGTTTCCAATATCATGTAACGTGCTCCTTTAGGAGCAAGCTACAGATGCCGACTCTGGCTACAAGAAATAAAGAGACTTTCTAGGAAGGATTATGATATGTTTCACTGATCAACTGAAGGGGCTACACTATCCAGCTTCTAGAAGCAGGACCAGGGAAGTGCTGCAAAGCACCATAGTAGGATCTCACATGTTTTCTCTTTAAGATAATCAGCTCTAGCAACCATTAGCCTCTGTGTATCTTTATTCACATTTCAAGGTCCTGCTAGAATCTGTCCATTCTGCATCAGTTGGGTTCTTTATGCCAATGGTTCAGTAAATTCTGACTTAGGGGATTAGGGGTGGAGTGGCTGGGAGAATTATTTTGAACTAAGCAACAGCTACTTGTTCTCTATATCATAGGTTTTTTTTGTATTAGATGGACCTATTCAAATACCTTTGATTTAGCAGCGTATCAATTATGTCATATATATTACATACTTTTATTTGTTTACCCAAGAGCTCTATTTTGTGTTTGAGTTTGAGGCCATGTTTTGTCATGAGTATTGTGCATGTAAGTGGCTAGGTGGCAATTTTCTTTTCTTTTCTTTTTTTTAATTCATGGTGACAGAGTCTCATTCTGTCACCAAGGCTGGAGTGCAGTGGCGCGATCCCAGTTGCTCACTGCAGCCTCACCTCCTGGACATGGATCTTCCCATGTCAGCCTCCCTAGTAACTGGGACTATAGGTGTAGGCTACCATGCTATAGTTTTTTTTGGGGGGGGGGTAGAGTCAAGGTCTCACTATGTTGCCCAGGCTAGTCTTGAACTCTCCTGGGCTCAAGCGATCCTTCCGCCTTGGCATCTCAAAGTGCTGGGATTATAGGAGTGAGCCACTATGCCCAGCCCACTTTTTCCTTTTTTTGAGTTGGAGTCTCACTCTGTTGCCTAGGCTGGAATGCAGTGGCACACTCATGGCCACCCCAGCGTTGATCTGCAGGGCTCCAGTGATCCTTCCACCTTAGCCTTCCAAGTAGCTGGAACTACAGGCACGTGCTAACACATCCGGCTAATTTTTGATTTATTGTAGAGACGAGGTCTTGCTAAGTTGCCCGGGCTGGTCTCAAACCCACGAGCTCAGGCAATCCATTCACCTCAGCCTCCCAAAGTGCTGGGATTACAGGCTGAGCTACCAAGTCCAGCCCAGTTATCTATATTTCAACTTGGAATCTCTGCCCCATATTTTCGTTTGAATGTAGATGAAATTGTTGTGGAGGAAATCAGTGTTTCAGACTAATGGAACCTTGTTTTAAGGTAGGATTGGGTTGAATCCTCTCTTTTCTTTTCCCAATAAATTCTTCCCATTTCTGCACTCTAAACCGAGACGGTAGTTGCTTTTAAGAGTATCATCAGGCAGATGTGTATAGTGGTTTACAATCATCAGCTGTGAGGAGAGATGGTCCTGAGTTTATGTCTTGTTTCCTTGGTTTACTGAGGGTTAGCCATGACTAATTTTCTATCCTGTATAATTCTCAGTTACCAATGTGTATAAAATGAAGAAAACAACAGTATCTTTCTAATGAGGGTTTTTTGAAGGGTAAGTGGAATAACGCATTTTAAAAAAAGACAGTGTCTGGCTTATCAACCCTCAACACATTTTAGTTCTTATTATGGTTAAAATTTTTATTATGTATATGAGGAAATATATTGAAAATGTTTGTATCGTATATGTATCTATATATGTATATGTATAATGCTTGTATACAGAATAGAATTTGGATAATATTTAACCTTACCTTTAGACTCTTGAAACTATTGGAGCTATTTTGTTTTTTAGCTTGATGGATTATACCTTCCCTAGGACTGGGCAATTATTATGATGATTCTGTTTGTATTTAAAATATCTTTGTTGTGATTCAAAAGCAGTTTAAGGTTCATTTTATTTTAATGAGGTTAGAATAGACAAGGTATAATGACAACTTTGTAGCAATATTGAGACTTAATAAACAATGACTAGGATTTGTTTTGTCTGACTTGCTGTTATTGACATTTATTTTGAGTAAAAATGAATTTGTTTATACAAACACAGCAGCATAATCAATCCTTATGAGGTATTTCTTATATCAGTGTATTCTAATGTTTGTGAAGTGGCCTCCAATTGTGAAATTTTATTACTGTTAATAATTATTGCTATTATTAATTATTACTACTATTAAATGATTATTATTACTTAATAATCTTATTTAGTGATAGCCAAGGACTGTACTGAACTTATTGTTTACATTTTTTAAATTTTATTACCTCACAGAAGTTACTATTCTTCTGATTACACAGATTAGCAAATGGACTTTGAGAGGTAATTTACCCAAGGTCACACATCTAGGGAATGGCAAGATGGGCCTTGAGTGACTCCTATGCCCATTTATAGGGAGAGGAGAAAGCGTCTTTTGCAAAGATGTGATTCATGCTTGCAAGGGCGTCTTCACGGTGTTGCAAGTTCTCTTTTAGGCCGACTTTATCATGTGTAAATCCATGAACACGCTGACAAGAACTGTACTTGAAGAGTAAGGCCAGAGGTTTATTATTTTCCTCAATCTATGTTCGTTTGTTTTCTTATATAAGTAATGGATAATGCTTTTTGATATTTTAGAGATAGATATTTGTTTAATATTTTGTATATTTGGAACTGAAAAACATCCCCTGCTTTCCTGACAACCACAAAGTAAAAGAGCTAACCATGCACTTATGGCATTTTATTCTAAGAACTTTGACTACATTTGAAATTAGTATTAAAGCTATATAACTTGGTAGCATTAGAATCAGTGAAACAAAGTAAAATGTATTTTTTTTTAGGAGAGAACTCTGTTTTTCTGTAATTTACTGCTCTTCTTTCTTCTGATAGAAAAAAATGGAGTCATAATATTGTGCCTTATTAATATCAAATACAGCCATGTGTTGTTTAACAACGGGGATATGTTCTGAGAAATGGGTCACTAGATGATCTTGTCATTCTGCAAACATCATAGAGTGTCCTTAGACAAACCTAGGTGGTACAGCCTATTACATGTGTAGGGTACATATATAGCGTATTGCTCCCAGGCTACAGACTTGTACGGCATTTGACTATACTGAATACTGTAGGCAATTGGAACTCTGTATTTGTGTATCTAAATACAGCAAAGTTACAGCAAAAATGCCATATAAAGGATTTTAAAAATAGTCCATCTGCATGGGGCACTTACCATGAATGGAGCTTGCAGGACTGGAAGTTGCTCTGGGTGAGTCAGTGAGTGAATATGACATTACTGTCTACTACTGTAGGCTTTATAAATGCATACTTAGGCTACACTAAACTTACGAAAAGGAATTTTCTTCAGTAATAAATTGACCTTTGCTTATTGTAGCTTTTTTACTTTATAAGCTTTCTTTCTTTTTAAACTTTTTGATTCTTTTGTATTACACTTAGCTTAAAACGCAAACACACTGTGTAACTGTACAAAAACATTTTTTAATGTCCTTCTTCTATAAGTTTTTTGGTATTTTATTTGTTACTTTTTTGTTAAAAACTTAGACACAAACACACATTAGGTCTACACAGGGTCAAGATCATCAATATCACTGTCTTCCTCATCTATATCTTGTCCCACTGGAATGTTTTCAGGGGCAATAACATGAATGAAGCTGTCATCTCCTATGATAACAATGTCTTCTTCTAGAATACCTCCTTGAGAGACTTGTCTCAGGCTGTTTTACAATGAACTTTTGTTTTTATAAGTAAAAGCACTCCAAAATAATAAGCATAATACCATAAATACAAACCAGTAGCATACCCATTTATTATCAACTATTACGTACTACATATATACATATAATTGCATATAAATATAGTTACAGATATAAATATATATAAAAACTATATAGTTGACAGCACAGTAGGTGTGTTTATACCAGCATCACTATAAACATGTGAGTAATACACTGTGCTCTCACATTACAATGACTCTGATGTCACTAGGCAATAGCAATTTGTCAGCTCCATTATAATTTTAAGGAACTACCATCACATTTGAGGTCCCTCGTTTACTGAAATGTCTTTACATAGTGCTTGTCTGTATCCAAACCTTTTTAGGTTTAGGAAGAATAATTAATTTGTTAGAATGGTTAATACCCTTTTTATCCACCCTTTTTATGGATAACCCTTTTTGTCCACCCACATATGTGTTTTTTTCTAAATTTTACAACAGTTTTGTACTCTTATTCAGATATGTTGAATGACATTTAATGTATAGTGACATATGCATTTAGGATCTAACACTCTGCAATTTCTGCCTTTTCTCTTCTAGTGTCTGTCTTTATGCTAAAAGTGCAGGTGAATGACATCATCAGTCGCCAGTACCTGAGCCAAGCAGTCGTAGAAGTATTTGTAAACTACACGAAGACAAATTCCACAGTAACTAAAAACAATGGAGCAGTATTGATAAAAGTACCCTATAAATTAGGACTCAGTTTAACGATCATTGCTTACAAAGATGGCTATGTGTTGACTCCTTTGCCTTGGAAGACTGGAAGAATGCCAAGTAAGCATTTAAACAGTGTTTTGTATTAACTAAATATAAATTTTTTTTTTCTCTATTTTGAACTATCTTGTTCTGGTAAGCTGAAAACGAGAATGCCTAAGAGAAGTTAATGTAGGAGGTTAAAAAGGAGTGCCATTTTAAAGAAAATATTGTCTCAGTCTGTTTGTGCTGCTATATCAAAATACCATAAACTGGGTAGCTTAGAAACAACAGAAATGTATTTCTCACAGTTCTGGAGGATGTGAAGCCGAAGATCAAGGTGCTAACATATTCGGTGTCTTGTGAGGGCCTTCTTTCTGGTTTATAGATGGTACCTTCTCACTATACTCTCACATGAGAGAATGGACAAACAAGTTTCCCTTGGGTCCATTTTAAAAGGGCACTAATCCTATTTGTGAGAGCAGAGCCCTCATGACCTAATGACCTCCCCAAATGCCCTACTTCTTAATATCATCACCTTGGGGGTCAGGATTGCAACATATGAATTTTAGTGGGGGGAGGACATAAACATTCAAACCATAACAACCATGGAGGCATTTTTCCTTCTAAAGAGGCTTGAAGAAATCCTGAGCAGGAGCTCTGATCTGTAGGAAGCTTGTCTGCAGGTGGTGGTGGGGAATGGGCATGCCCAAAGGATTAGTGTGATGCAGGGTGGGCCAGGTAGCATGGTACCAGGTAATGAAAAGATGCTTTCAAAAGATGAGACAAGCAGGTTAGATTTATGTGTTAAATAATAAGGCCATTATTATAGATTCTTGAGCACAATGAACGTAGGTGGTTTGGAAACTGGGTTAATGTAATGGTGTATAATGTATAGGCCAGCCGTGGTGCTAAAATAGATTCTGGAATCCTGTCCAGGAAACTGCAGCAGTGCTTTTGGTGTAGGGTAACAGCCTGAAGCACAAGAGGGAAGAGAAAGGACAGAGTGAGTACAAGAGATACACTGAACAAAGAATCAGTAGGACTTAACTTGATTCACTGATTATTGGGAAGTGCATGCCATACAAGATGCTAGGATACAAGTCTGACTGACTGGAAAGGTGATGCATTAGGTAATCTGTCTTCCTTTTTTCTTATTATGGTGCCTCTTTTAGAATTTTGATATTTTATTTGGTTTCATATTGGAAAACTTTCAATTCTTGGACTACTTTAAATTTAGAATGAGAAATAAAATGAAAAATGAATTAACAAGATTCACATGAATCAAACTTTAATAAAGTCATAACTAGGAAATCAGGATAGGGATGTGTTTTAGGTAAATTTATCATTTAATTCTTTATTTCAAAAGGCAAAGAAATTAATCACAACTATTAATAAAGTTACAAAAATAAAGATGGAATCAAATAAAATGGGAGAAAGGAAAGAATTAAGATTAATATGGATTGGCATACACTGAAAAATATAAAAAAGAAATAATCAACAAAATGCTAGTTCTTTGAAATCAAAATTATACATACATTTGGCTAATCCAAACAACAAAAATGATGGAAATAAAGACAAGAGAAAGGAGAGAAATACATAAAAGCTTTAAAGAAGTCATAAAAATATTCTACACTAAGTTTGATGGCAGTGATCTTAAAAAGCTCAACAAAATGATATACAAATGACTATATTGGTATCAAATGATGTAGACCAATAGACATTGGATAGAATGTTCTAGGTACAATTGTTAAGATGTCCATCCTACCAAAGGCAATCTACAGATTCAACGCAATACCCATTAAGTTATCAACATCATTCTTCTCAGACCTGGAAACGACAATACAGAAATTCATATGGAAACATCAGCGACCATGAATAGCCAAAACAATCCTTAGCAAGAGAAACAAAGCAGGAGGTATCACACTTCCAGACTTCAAACTCTATTATAAAGCTACAGTAATCAAAACAGCCTGGTATTGGTATAAAAACAGGCACATAGACCAATGGAACAGGATAGAGATTCTGGAAACAAAACCTCAATTCCTCAACCAACTCATCTTTGACAAAACCTCCAACAACAATTACTGGGGAGAGGAAAACCTATTCAGTAAATGTTGCTGGGAAAACTGGCTGGCCACATGCAGAAACAGGACCCCTACCTATCACCATACACAAAAATTAACTCTAAATGGATCAAAGATCTAAACATAAAACCTCAAACTATAAGAAAGAAAATGCAGGAGACACCCTTATGGAAATTGGAACTGGGAACCAATTCCTATTTAGAACCCTAAATGCCCATAGCTTAAGAAATAAGGTAGACAAGTGGGACCTCATCAAACTAACGAGCTTCTGCAAAGCAAAAGAAACCATCAAGATAGCAAGGAGATAGCACACAGAATGGGAAAAAATATTTGCCAACTGTATATCTGACAAAGGCCTAACATCTAGGATCTACAAGAAACTCAAACGCATGGAAGGGAAAAAAACAAACAGTCCCTTTAAAAAGTGGGCAAAAGACATGAATAGACACTTCTCAAAAGAAGATATACAGGCAGCCAACAGACACATGAAAAAGTGCTCAGCCTCACTCATCATCAAAGAAATGCAAATCAAAACCACATTGAGATACCACCTAACCCCTGTAAGAATGGCCATCATTAATAAAACAAACAACAGATGCTGGCAAGGATGTGGAGAAAAAGAAACGCTTCTACACTGCTGGTGGGAATGCAAACTTTTACAACCTCTCTGGAAAACAATCTGGAGATTTCTGAAAGAACTAGAAATTGATCTTCTATTTGACCCAGCAATTCCCCTATTGGGAATATACCTGGAGGAACTCAAATTATTCTATAAAGAAGATACCTGCACACGAATGTTTATTGCAGCTCTATTCATGGTAACAAAAACATGGAACCAACCATGTTGCCCATCGAAGCTGGACTGGATTAAAAAAATGTAGTACATATACACAATGGAATATTATGCAGTCATAAAGAACGACAAATATATGGACTTTGCAGCATCCTGGATGGATTTGGAGTCAATCATACTCAGTGATTTACCACAGAAACAAAGAACAGAATTCCATATGTTCTCACTCATAAGAGGTCCTTGAACAATTATAATGCTATAAGAAAGCGATTGGCAGTAATGAGAAACTGTTGGGGAGCTGGTATTGGCAGTTGAGGGAAACTGCTAGGGGAGGGAGGGACATACCTCATTAACAGGGGTACCTGCATGATCAATGTTTGTATACCTAACCCTGAATTGTATCCCACATCTTTACATTAAAAATAAAAAATTAGCCGGGCTCGGTGGCTCAGCCTGTAATCCTGCGCCTTTGGGAGGCTGAGGTGAGTGGATTCCCTGAGCCTGCAGGTTCAAGACCTGCCTGGGCAGGCGAGACCTTATCTCTACAAGAAATAAAAAAAATTAGCCGGGCATGGTAGTACGCGTCTATAGTTCCAGCTACTTGGAAGGCTGAAGCAGAAGGATCACCAGAGCCCAGCAGGTCAAGGCTGCGGTGGCCGGGAGTGACCGCAGCACTCCAGTCTGGGTGACAGAGTGAGACTCCAACTCAAAAAAAATAAAAAAAAATAAAAAATAAAAAATTAATTAAATTAAATTTAAAAGTATTTGAAGTAAGCAAAAAAAGAGAATGTTCTAGGTACAAATAACCTGATTCAAAGATTATAAAAATGTCCTCCAAATTATTTTACATAACTAGTATAGCCTTGATTCTAAGATCTAAGAAAAGCAGTACAGATTTAAATGCCCTCGTGTGTACTTTCTGTCCTACACACACACACACACACACACACACACACACACAAAACCTCTATAGACAAATTTTACCTATAACTCTAAATGCAAAAATTCTAAAACAGAAGAATAAAAAGAATTTTACTATAATTTAATATAGCATTTTGTCAAGATCATGTAGAATTTTCCTTCTTTGCAGGATTCAAGGATGTCAAATATGTGTCAAACTCCATTAACTTTACATATCATAATAGAACAAATCATAAGTACTATGTAATAATATCAATAGTTGTCTGAAAGATACTTTTAAAATTACTATTATGCCTAATTATGAAGAAACTCTTTAAAAACCAGGAGAGCAAAAATATCTCTAAGATGGTAAGTATCTCACAAACATACTTAACTATAAAATATTAGAGGTGATCCTCCTCAAATAAGAAACTGGAACAAAAATATCCATATTCTTTTACATTGTAGAAGTTCTTTTTTCTTTTCTTTTCTTTTTTTTTTTTTTTTTTTGAGTTGGAGTCTCACTCTGTCGCCCAGACTGGAGTGCAGTGGGCCGCTCCCGGCCACCGCAGCCTGGACTCGCTGGGCTCCGGCGATCCTTCCGCCTCAGCCTTCCAAGTAGCCAGAATTACAGGCATGCACTATCAAGCCCAGCTGATTTTTTGATTTATTGTAGAGATGAGGTCTTGCTGCCCAGGCGGGTCTCGAACTCTCAGGCTCAGGCAATCCACTCACCTCAGCCTCCCAAAGGCACGGGATTACAGGCTGAGCCACCGAGTTCTTATCAGAGTAAAAAAATTAATAGACAAAATAGCTATTAGAATGAAAGATCAAAGCCATTATTATTTCCTGATAAGATTCTTTCCCTAGAAAACTACCAAACTCAATCTTAAAATTTGTAAAATTAATGGAATTTTAACAGGATTACAAAATTAGCATTAGCATTGGTACAAATCAATACATGTAGTTACACCAGCAGTGGTAGCCAGCTAGGGAAAAAACAAAAAGGAATCTGTCTTAGAACAAGAACAAACAAAATATAGAGGGAAACCCACCCACCCAAAGAAAGTAAGACAACTATGAGTGGGGAAACTAAAACTACCAAATGTTATTAGTAGACCTAAAAGAGAATAAATAAACTAAACCCCTGGATAACTGGAAAAAATGTATTTCTTCTTAGAAAGCCTTATTATAGTAAAGATTTCTAGTCTTCTCAATTTAATTTATAGAATTCACTTTTTAAAATTGGTAACATAATCCTTAATAAGTGTATAAAGATACCTGGAAATCTTTTTTAAATAGATCTACTGGGGGCAATTTACTATTACAGGCAACTAAAATATTATATAGCTCTAAAATCAAAAGTGGGTGATATTGTACTATAATTTGTATTGTGGCACTATAATTTGTATTGTGGCACTTACTATGTATACAGATGTAACCTATGATAAGGGGCTATTATAAATCATTGAGAAAAGGTTAGCTAGTTAACAAATGGTATTGAGATATTTTGGTTAACTATTTGGAATAAATTCATTGCAACCATATGCCAAAATATATTGCTCAGAGAGATCAAATGTGGAAAATAAAATCATATTAAATTATGATGACCTGTTTAAACTTCAAAGCAATAAAAAATGCCATAAAAGCTAGATATAACCTAATATTTTTAAAAATAAAAACAAATTTCCTTCTGTCAAAAATATAAAAAGCAACTGAGTTTGGAAAAATATTTGAAACAATAAGGTATGATATTATTAGTGTGCAAATAATAAATAAAAATTAGAAAGAAAATGCCAAGGCATTTACTAAATAAGGTAAATGGACAAAATCATGATCTAGCAATTTTCAAAACAGGAAATACAAATGATCAGTAAACATGGCAACCTGCTTTCTCTCCCTAATCTAAGATCTGCACACCAAAGAAATACAAACTTCTTAGATTTTTTTCACCTTAGAAAAGTTTTTAAAAAGTGACTGTTTTCAGTGTTGATAAAGCAAGATAGGATGAACATTCTCAGACATTGTTGAGGTTAGTACAGATGGGTAAAATTATCTGGGTAACAATTTTGAAATATGTGTGTCAAAGTGTTCAAAATTTTCATCAACTTTTACTCAGTTTTCCACTTCAAGGAATCTCTCCAAAAACAAAACTATCCAATAAACACAGTGGACAGGCATTCATGCACCAGAATGTTGATGCCAATAGTGAAATGGAAAACACTCTAAATCTGTGATATTCGCACAGAGAATAAGTAAATCTTGATACTTTAACAAATGAAATATGTGATGTAAAAAATGTTATGAAAAGTTTCTACTGACAGAAATGCTTATGTTATTAAATTAAAAAGCAGTGTAAAATATTCTATATACAATATCTTACTTGATATTTTTTAAAAATTGCAGGAAAAATCAATGAAGAGCTACACTAAAATATTAGTAGTAGTAATCTCTGTGGTGGTCTTGGAGGGGCCATCTTCTTCTTACTCTTTTTTGTATTCCTCAACTTTTCCACAGTGAGCTCATCCCTTTTGTGATAATAAAAAAATTATAAGTGAAAAAAAACTGAATTTAAGTTTTAGTGAGATTCAGAAAAGCATAATAGCCTTAAAAGCTGTTAGGGCTGTCCCTTTTAAGTCACCTGTGACTGAGAAAGTATCTAAATATAAGATAATACCCTGCTTATAATCATCTTGAGGTCCAAGCTATGACCCCACCACCTCTTTTCCAATTTAATATATCCATTAATCAGTCTAAATGTTAATGTACTCTGAAATTGAAATTACAATTTCATTTGGTAGTTCTCTTTTCCTGTGGATGGAAAAAAAAAGTACATTTCATTTTACTTCCCTCATCATTATATGCTTTTTTATTTTACCCCTTTTCCATATTTCCTCTAAAGCTTTTTGAAACATCTCAGAATGTTAAAAGTATTTCCATGCAAATGTGTTTTATCTTCTCTTATGAGGTTTGAGGATGCAGTGTTATTTCTGAAATTTTAAATATTTATATTGCATAGAGGAGAGATAGAAATGAAAACTTGTGCTTTGGGTAACTCCTCAAAATCTATTTTTCTTTTGCAGGATTGGTAAGTTTATTGGATTTATTTTTGCTTATAAAGTGGCCTTTTGTCCCAGCTTTTTGCTCCAGATCTTGAAATAGATTGTCCTGCAGGTGATCTGTATGTATTCCACTGGTTACGTCAGCTGCCTGCTCCTGCAGACAGGCTCACCTCCATCCTGCGTTACTACTGAAGGTTGCCTGTGAATCATTTTATGTGTTAGACTGTTATTTCCTTCTCTGCCAACTCAGAGTTCTTTTGGCAAACCATACTTTGTACAGAAAAGCATTGTGCTCCTATGTGCAAAGTTAAAAATGGAGAGTGGATGGTAGTTTCTATATAGAGAAGCTTGAATCATGGGGCCAAGAAAGATTTTTATAAAAATCTTGAGAAATAAATAACAAGTAACAATTATATAGAGAAAATATAGCAGAATGTTATTCAGGGATTTAACTTGATCATTTATATCTAGTGTTAGTTACAGAGCATCATTTATCATCTTGGTACAGACTACTATATGAAATAGACAAGATTAGTGAAATAAAATAGTGATGCTCAATATTTTGTTCTCACTTTATTGTGATCATTTTCCTCCATTATATTTTATACGTGATATTCCTTTGTTTTGAATTTCTCTTCCCATCACCTAGTTTGATTTTTTTCCTTTTTCCCACTCTTTGGGAATTGCTGTCACAGAACTATATTTGTCCTGTTTCCTCCTCATTTTAAATAAAATATTCTAATTGTGCTGTGTTTCACAGTATATTCATCGGTTACACTTTCACTGTTCCCGCAAAGCCAAGCAAATATATGGCTATTTGAAGACACTGTTTTAATTACTGGAAAATTAGCTGGTAAGTACTATATTTCTTACTAAGTAAACACAGTTGTTACCATGTATAACTGTACTTCTTCACCAAGACTCAATGTTAATTATAACTTGATCAGTGATGCTGAGTACTAATGATAAGTTGATCTGAACTAATTCTTATTTTACTTTTAAACTAATAGTATGAATTTTCTCACGTAGTAGAAATCAATTTTTCTTTTACTATTTTAGGCCCCCAAATAGGAACAGCTGACTTTTGGGAATATGGGAAGGGCCTTCTGTCCTTTTTAAATCATGTCTTTCACTGGGGTTTCGGTGGCAGCAAAGCTGGGGAAGAGCACATATTGCTCAGGCCTTTGGGGTCTCTAATTTGCAGATTACCTCCATTTCTGCCTCCTGCTTGGGATGGGCCCAAGGCTTGGTAGTTAAGGATCTGCTTGGCAGACATGATTTGCTCCCCTTGCATAGCCCAAGGGAAGAATGCAGAAAGTGTTATGTTGGGTGCTGATTCAAGCCATGTCCTTCACTTCTGCTTTACCAACTGTGAAGATGATAGTTTCAAATCTGCAGAATTCTGTGTCTCTTTTACAACATATTGTGTGAAACCTCTATGAATGACAACAATTTGTTTTCTTTTAAATTGGCGAATGAATGTTTAGGGCTAAAGCATAATAGGAATGACTTGGTAAAGTGAGGAAGTCCTCAAGGTAGATTCCAATAAGAGAGTCATGGTAAAAAGAACTGTTTGTGAAAGTTCTTTTCATTTTTCGATGCTATCTTATTTATTCCTAAAGAATTAAACCAGAAAACCTAATATTATTATTTGTGAAAAAAAATAAAATAAATGAGAGCTTGGTTAATCTTAGAGTAATTTACTAAGCAAAGCTGTAGAATCTCTTACTCCTGAAATGCCAAGGCATTTGCCAGTTTTGAGCCATTGGTTTGGCTGATGTGTGGCAGAATGGTGGACATGGAGATGTGTGTGAAAGGATGGAAACTTTCCTGTAGAAAAATATACATTCTCACTTCTTAACTTCCACAAAATGTTGGATCAGGAAAGTGTTCGGTTTGTACAATGAAAAATGTTAGTCCTGTGTATAAATGTATTGGTGATAAAAGGAGAAAGACATTGGAAACTGTAGAAATTTTACAGAAGCTTAGCTCAATATTTTGCTTAGTGTGCATGTTCTCATTTGTAAGAAATTTGGGTCTTTACATAAGCACACCACATATTTTAGAAGGCTAAGTTGTATAGAGTACCTGTAAGTGATTACAAGGCATCAAAGTGTACCCTCAAACAACTAGACAGGTGTGGGGGTCCAGCCCCTGCTGGGTCATGAGGTTTCCTGAAGGAGAGACAGATAGGCAAAAGACAGAAACAATATACTTGGACACCTGCTTGCTGAACAGGTGACAATTTAATGTTACCATTCTAAAGGGGCAAGACAAAGAAAATTCCTTCACGTACATATGCTTTAAAAGTTACCACCATCTAGCAGTGTAGAAGTGACAAACAAGCCAAGAACACTATCTACTTTTAGTTAATGAGTCTTTATCATAAAGCCAAAAATGATAGTTTTAGTTGAAAGTCCCGAATTACAGTCCTTGAAATGTCGCAAGAAAGTTTCCAGGTGCACAGTTCTCCATGAAGCAGGAGTTTTTCTCTTTTGGGCTTCTATGACCTTCAAAGCTTCGTAATCGCCTTTCTTGTCCAGGTGTCTTCATTAGTTTTCTCTTATCCTGCAGTGTTTATTTCTAAAGAAAACTCAAAAGAAGCTTTTAGTGATGTTTCCCAGGCCCCCACAGTTGCTTTCTGTATTTAGTTAATTTATCATAAAAGTATCTAATTAGTATATTATGAATTCAGTGAAAACCCACTCTATAAATGTTTACTCAAAATTTTAATATAGAATGAAGTAAAAACCTTAATGATTAATCTGTATCCTAAGTCCGTGAAAACAGTGTTATAAATCACCTACATAACTCCTAGATAAGTGTGAGAACTTATAATGAATTCATAATGAACTTACTATAAACTTGTGCTTCTAAAAAACCTTATGTCTAAACACTACACTACACAATTCTAAATCAAATAAGGAGTGAATATACTTATATCATTTATTACTCAAGCAATATCTAGTAACTTATAACCAAGTGAAAGAAAGCATTCTTGATGTGCTTCAGAGCTTAACCCCTGCATATGTTAGAAAAGGTCAAACGGCATAGTGGGAAATGGAAAAATGAACCATGACATTTCCAGGTTAGCTTTGAGTACTTCGCATAAACATGCCATTTTCTTCTTCCACGACTGCAAAGAATTTCTTCAGCCATACCAACAGCAAAGATGGAAGACAGAAGTGCCTCAGCTGCCTGGGCTCACTTTGTGGCCGGGGGTCCTCAGCGCACATGGACTTTGTCAGTCAGGCGGGCCTCCAAGGCTGTCTCCCAACAGACAGGAATATAATTGTCTTGCTTATCTGAAATATTTTCCATATATATTTTTCTAGCTTCACACAAAAAATAAAAGATAATTCTCAGTTTATAGTTGATAATTTATTGCCAAGCTACTCTTTAAAAATGAAAATTCTTTTGTCATTATAATATTTTTAGCTGATTGCTTGTTTTTATCAGTAATCTTACTGAAGTCCAAAGCAAAAACTGATGTTTTTGATAATTTTAAGTTTTAATGATTTAGGAGTTGACTTTGAATTGTTAAATAAAATAAGTTGATTACAGAAATATCAGCATTGTCACCGAGCTCTTGCTTGATAAATAATGGTAGAAGATAGTCAACTTAGTTATTGAGATAATATTTATAAATTGAGATATGTGGCAATTGATAGACTTTTAAAATCCTATCCACTTAAGTATGTGGATGAATATCAGAGACACTTCCTGTTGCAAGTTACTGAAAACCCAATCCTAACTAGCTTAAGCCCAAAGGAAGCATCTATTTCTCAAAATAAGACATGACTTGATCAGGACTTCAGTAGAAATAGTGGAAAACTGGTTTTTCTTCCTCCATTTCTTGACTCTACTCTTTGAATCTTGCCTTGATTTTTAAACAGGCTTCCATTTTTGGTCACAAGATGGCTATTGTCCTGGATATGTACCTGCTCACATAAATCCAGTGGGAGAAAAGCAACACCCCATGCCTGGAAGTCCAAACACAGCTCACATTACATTTTGTTAGTTTTGCTTGGGACAAGGCCCCATCATTGAACAAAGCGTTGAGGCCAAGAGAATGAGTTGGTTTTAAATGGTTTCAGTCCATTCTGGCATGCACCATCAACTCTACTCCTGTTATAGACAGGACACCCAAATGAACCACATGGGCTGAAAAATGGTCGGTATGAGGTTCTAGAGTGAAACCTAACAAAGGGTGAGAAAATTCTGGACAGCAGAATCAGGAAATACAAAGTTACATTGTATAATCTAAAGAAAGTGAAATTTCTTATTTAGTTAGCTTTGATTTTAAAATAATAATTATATGAAATGTTAGTGATGTGGCAATTGATAGACATAATTGGCAATTGATAGAAATAATTATAACTGCATCTTCTAAAGTAAAATGCCCTGACCAGTGATGCTGTGCTTAACATCCATTTATGTTTGCTAATGGGGTTTCCTTTTTCCAGATGCCAAATCTCAGCCAAGTGTTCAGTTTTCAAAAGCCTTAATTAAACTTCCTGATAACCATCATATTAGCAATGTTACCGGCTATCTTACAGTTCTGCAACAGTTTTTGAAAGTGGACAATTTTCTGTATACAACTGGAATTACTCTCAATAAACCAGGTATTATCTAATTTTTGCATAATGTAATCATACTTATAAGAAACATTATATCATTAAATCTTTCAAATATTATTTATTTAGATATTTAGATGGATCTTAGATAATGTTCATTTAAGCTTTGGAGAATACGTGTCACTTTTGACATATAAATGTAGTATTTGAATGTTTGTGAACAATTAATTTTATCCAATGAAAGATTATACTAGTCTTCAAATATATTACTTCAAATTAATAGACATTTCATTTGATTTCACTTAAATTCATTAATTTTATCTGATCCAAAGCAGGTAAGCAAAGAACAGAAAATAGTTATACTTATTGTCTAACTTTGCAAATTGAAACATACTTTTAAAAATCAAAACTTGATTTAAATTTTATACAGATCTTTTTATAACTTGAGCTTGTATTCATTCTTATCAAACTGATGAGAATTGTCAATGATTGAGATATAAAAAAACCTTAAGTTTAGGACAAGCTATTATAAGTTTATTTTGACATATGTTTGCTGTTCTTTATGAGTAAAATATAAAAATCGAAAATATATGTATTCCAGAGTCAACAGCCCTGATATGTTTATATAAGACTTTTCTGATATAAAAATTAAGGGAATGATGGAATTTCACATTTATTTAAAAATATATTCATGAATAACCCCCTTAGAAACACTGTTTCAACTATACATCTAACTGACTGTACTAAATAGTTTGATACATTATAGTTACTTAAATTATACAACACTTGATCTGTGCAACACTGGATTACTTACCATTTTTACCACTGGTTGCAACATAACTGAAACTCTGTTTAATCAGTCTATAATGTTGATGATTGTAATTGTGTTAAAACTTTGCTTCATTTCATTTAGGAAACAGACAGGAAGGAGGGTAATAAGAGCTAATAAGTGTTTTGGTTAGACCAGTTCCCGCCCCCCCAACCTGTTGTAGCAATGTCGCAGCCAGAGGATCCTCACTCTTCTGTATCAGTGTCCTAGATTGAGGACCCTCACTCTTCTCTTACAAACGTGTTTCCTACTATACACATCTGTGTCTGTCTGAGGGCATTCCCTTTCTAGGAAGCAGGCTCCACCCTTTCATGAGGCAAGCTGTCAACCAATGACAGACAGGAGTTGGTGGTAGGGCAACTTTGAACTGGGTTCTGTCCCCATGGGACTGAGCTGGAGTTGCCACAGTGATCACCTGCTCATTGGCACATCCTGTGTTGGCTCTCTTTCTCTCTGTTATGCTCCATCTCTAGTGGGAGATGTTTCCTGGGATTATCTTCCAAATAAACCACTTGTACTAAAATTGTTATCTCAGGGGCTGCTTCTTGAGGAAGCCACTCTGAGACACCTGCCAAGATTTTCCAGATGTAAATTTTATAAGGATACTTAAAATGAAAGTATTTACAAGAATGGTGTCAGTACATGCAATGACAAATAACGCGCATGTTGCGCTGGAGGGTGTTCATGGACAAGACTTACTAGATTCATGAGCTCTGCCCCTCAACATTCCTCTACTACCTGCTTTTGAGAGTATTCCTTACATGTTTTGATGGTGCCAAGAATGCTGCTATTGTTTAAAAAAAAGTTCTAGAGCAGTGCTGAAATGGAAATATTCTCTGCCCAACATGGTAGCCGCTTGCCATCTGTGGCTGCTGAGCTCTGGAAATATGATTAGTGCACCAAGAAAGTTAATTTATATTTAAATAATCACATGCAGCTGGTGGCCATGCTATTGGATTACACAGTTCTAGAGTTATATGAATACAAAACTGTTTTAAAATAAAAACTGTTTTCTCCTTCTCATTGTCTTTTAATCTTTTTTCCCTTTGTCTCCTTCTTTTTTGCCTTCTTTGAGTTGTCTTTACTTCAGATGAAGGGATGTCAGTCTCAGCAGTTTGTGAAGCCACTAACTGCGAAGAACTGAGGGTTGAGATTGAAGCAGGCACTACAGAAAACCAGCCAACTGGCTGAACCAAATAGCTCACTATATTATAGTTACTTAAATTATATAACACTTGATCTGTGTTTACATTGGGTTGCTTACCAGTGTATTATTCTCTAAAATATGTATGGCATTACTTTGCTCATCTGATGTTAGTGCTTCAGGTAATTTGCTAATTGTTTTACATTTAACTGAAAGTTTTCAGGAAACCAGTAGTTGCTCTGATGACTAAAAAGACATACCAGGAGATAAGTGGCCTGATAATGAGGCTCTCTATCCCCTCTCTTTCTTACACCTGCTGAGACCTCTCCTGATCTGGGGGCTTTGTACTTGTTAATTCTGCCTGGAAAGCTCTTCTGGGACGTCTTTGCACGGATGACTCCTTGTTATTTGGCTGCAGCTCTGATGTCCCCTCCTCAGAGAGGAGGCCTTCCTTGACCTCTAATTATGTTGCCATTCTAGATTATCATGTGCTTACATTCAGGTGGGGAAAAAACTGACAATGAGTGAAGAAATGAGAAAAAGCATCTTTGATAGTAATGAGAATTGTAGGAAAAAAAATTGGCAGATGATATGAGAAATCATCTACTCACCATGTCTTTGGGGCCCTGTAGGATCTTTGTAAATATTAAATGAATGAACAGAACTCTAGCTTTGAAACCAAATATTCAAAAGTTTAGGCCTAAAACAAATATATTTTAAAATATGTTTTCTTCAACTACTTCTAGTGTGTTAGTAAATTACTTGGAAAACCTAAAATTATCAAATTATTTGCAGAAAGAAATTATTTGTGATCTTTAATATTATGTATAACCATATTTTTATTCATTGCAAATATTCTGGTATTGACTTAGTTTGGCACTGCTGATATTTCAAAAACAAAAGAAAGGCACTTTCTGCCTTTTTTTTCCCCAGAGTAACAGATATCTATAGGTAGTTCCTGACAGTTAAGAAAGCTTACTGTAAATTGTATCATAAAATCTTTAAAACCTTAGGCAAAACACTATAACCAATTGTTCTATTAATCTTTCTTCTACTTTTCAACTTTGCAGTTTATTACAGTATTATTTGAGGTCTAAGTTTATATTGATTTTTTCAATTGTATTAATCAAGTATATTACCAAGACGTTTTTATCAAACAATTATATTGCACAATGACTTTGATTCATGTTTAATTGTCAAACCTAATCATTAAAAATTGCATTTTGAATCTAAATACTTTTTACATAAGAAGTGCAGCTGGGTTTGTGAGTTCCTACACTGCTTGAAACACATGGTCTTGGTCTAGGAAGGACCAGATGTTTGAAATCCATATGTACATTGATGATGGATGTTAGAGCCTTTATTTGGATCTGATACTAATAGGATGACTTTTTTTTTTTTTTTTTGGTTGAGGTTATTAGGTTTATAAAAACATTGAATTTGATTCTAGTGCCCTTAAATCAATGACTCGAAAGAATTAGGTCACTTAGGCTTATATCAGTTTGTCAATGTTACATTGTATAGCCTATGTTAATTTATAAAGTGTTTTACAATCACATTTAAAAAGTCCTTAATGCGCATCCTGTAACTATTTGATATTAAAATAGATAATCCTGGGTGAAATAGAGGACCTAGCTATTTTGGACTCATAATACTTTATTATTATGTATGATTTTAACAAACTCTCTTCTCTTTTAGGTTTTGAAAACATTGAATTGACTCCTCTTGCTGCAATATGTGTGAAAATATATTCTGGAGGAAAAGAATTAAAGGTGGATGGCTCTATTCAAATTTCTCTTCCCCTTCTACATATCAGTGATGTTAGTGTGGGAGATCGCATACCTGCATGGACATTTGATATGAACACAGGTATGTGAGCTAGGTGAAGATATTCTCAATATTTTGAGTATTTTTTATTTGACTATATCTGAATATTTTCTTTTACAATTCAGTACAACTCCACTTTTCAGTAGCATTACAATTTATTTACTTTGTTAGTAATGAAAATTAGCCTCACTTTGATTAACATAATACAACTATAGGAAGAAATGATGGCAATACATATGTCAAAACAATAGCATTATTTATTCATTTCTTTGTCTTTTTTATAGTCCTAACATTTTGAGGAAGAAGTTAATTTTTTAAAAAGTTACTTCTCTTATAATTTTTTTTGATAGCCAGTATGAGCTTATCTAAAAGCTTAGTTAAGGCCATTGAGAAATGTATGCTAATTTCATGAAAATAAATAACACTGTGTTCTTAAGAGATTGTAAAAGCTATTATTTTTTAAAAAAAATCCTTAGGCACTAATTTTGTTTCCTGGGGTTTGCCTCCTAAATAGTAGCTGGAAATATATTTTCTGCCTCAGCTTCCCTTGGTTTTGTTCTTGTGTTCCCATGTAAATAAGATAGGTGTAGAAGTTGCCAAAAAAGAAAAAAAAAAAAGGAAACATAATCACTTCAGGCTGAAGTTCAGAGGTTCATGCCTTGGGTGAAACATGCTATAGAGCCCAGACAGAGTCATGGGGCTGGGTTTCTCTCCTCTTTTACTCTCATCTGTTTCCTGTGTGTTAGGTCCTTTCTAGGATAGGATTTCCCTTGAGCGTGACAAGAAGGCTGTAGGTGCTCTAGCTGTATAGTTAACCAGGTTGAAGGCCGGTGGAAAAGAGAGATTGCTTTCCTAGGAGGTATAGCACAAGGTTCACTGCAATTATAGAACAGAGTTTGCATGCCAGACTTGGAACCTGTCTTCGTGATCCACATGATCCACAAGTAAAATGTGCAGATTTATTTAGGCTTATGTCATATGTTGGAACTGGGAATGGAACCCCAAACTAATCACGTGGACTGAGACAAGGGAGACAAGGGAGATTTGGAATGGGATTTCACTGTAACTGGAAGGGTGGGTAGTGAGGCACACACACACACACACACACACACACACACACACACGTTCACTGTAGAAGATAAACAGTGATATACCTATGTTTTGAAGAAAGAATGGAAACTATATAAGCCTGATAAGTATGCTAGTATAAGTCATTAGATTGAGAGTCTTAAGATTTGGAGTCTAGTCCATTTCTAAGCTCTACCAGGTCATGTAATTTATTTGGGCCTCGGTGTCCTGATGTGTTAAATAAGAAAGTCATTTTAAAGCACTTTAAAGAAGAATATTTGCTATTTGAGTCCCGACTTCTGATTGTTCCTCCTAGAAAAGGCCTTTGTCTTTAATGTACCTTTCAGTTACAAAATTTTTGAATTTATTTATCACCTATGCAACACTTTGTGACTATTTAAGAATATTATTTATTCTTATTAAGAATATTATTTTCATATTGCAGATAATTCTCTACACCAAATCGATAAACCAAAATTCAAATATACACAAAACTTATAAATAGCTTTGCTATGCTATTTATAAATAAACTTCATAAAAGTATAGGTCTTACTGAATTCTTTATTCTATGGATGGCAAAATTTTATTAAATCAGACAGAACTTTTTGAAAGTTTAGAAGATGTATTTCTAAAAGAACAACACCCACATTATTAGAACAAAACAATAATTTTAAAAAGGCCATTAGATATATTCTGTAAGTGTTTAATCAGAATCTCAGAACAGATGACAAATAAGCACCTATTGATGAATTGGGATTTCACTACTCACATTCTTAAGGGATATTGTTTTGTGCATAATTTAAACATTATTTGGAGAGTCATGATTTTTCTAAGTATATCTTCATTCTTGGTTTATTGATAATGATCCATTTTGGTCATTCAAATTAATCTATTCTATATTATATGTTATAATATGATGTAACATATATTTTCCCATGATAATATATTGCCAGAGTTTTTATAATCTTTAAAAAAGTCCCATGAAGTATTCTACACATGGGTGTCTGCAGACTCCTATCAACTCTAAAATTATATAACTAATTAGTATTTTGTATTTATCTTCTTTTTAGGTGCTTGGGTAAATCATGGCCGGGGAATGGTCAAGGAACAAAACAATCACTTAATTTGGACTTATGAAGCACCACATTTAGGCTACTGGATAGCAGCTCCACTTCCAGGAGCTAGAGGTATTGTGAAAATGAAACAAAGTAATAAAAAAAAATCTAAACAGTCTTGCTGGAATTTATCTCAGCAGGCCTCAATTTTATTCTAAGTATTTCTACTTACTGGCTATGTGACTCAGTGAAAGGCACTTAATTTCTTTATCTCAGCTTTTTCTTTTTTCATATATATAAGAAAAGATGAAGCTTTGTGAACTCTAAAGTTCATAATAGCTATAATGTCTAAAGAATAAAGTTGGTTTAAATCAAGTATTCTTTTCTTAGTTTACTTTTTTTATGAATACATTTTTCCTAATTAGAGCCTTTGATTGTAAGCAACAGATTTTGGATAACTTAAACAAACAAACAAACAAACCCAAACAAACAAACAAAACTGTACTGTATTAGAAGGATATGGGTAGTTCACAGGATCAAGGAAGGTTGAAGAACTAGATGCTAAAAATCAAGAATCCCTGAAGCGCTAGAGGGCCTGGTTAGCAGGCCTGTTTCCTGTCTTTGCCAGGTTGCTGCTGTGTGTTGGTTGGCTCCAACCCTTTCCAATCTTTCCTCATACTCTTCATGATCATTCTAGAGATGAAGAATGATGATCCCATTGGCCCACCCTTAGGTCATGAGCACGCCCCTTTGGGCAGAGGGTGGAAAAGAGAGGAAGGACTCTTGAATAATACTGTCCTTAGACTGCTTCTTAAAGCAGGTAATACACTAGAGGAAATTTGGGTGACATTTTGATCAGATGGAGGCTGGAGGCTGGTGGGCAAAAAGCCATGAATTGTCTACTAGGGATGATGTATTCATGTTCTAGGAAAAATGAGCATCTCCTTTCCTTAGATTTAATGTGGTATACAATTATCTGGACAATTTACACAAAAACCCTACATTCATCTCAAGTTGCATAAATCTTCTTGTAAAAAGAAAATTCTTCTAATTTTCTGCTGTAGTTACACTGGCTACGCCATTGGTCTGCCACCATTTTCTGAACCTTTTGGGTGTCTGCTGGCATAAATTGAGTTTCTTCTTGGCTTTCCCTACCACCAGCTTTGCTAAGTCAACCTACTGGCCTTCAGCATTTTGTTGCTGTTGTCTGCTATCTTGTTCTCCTTTATCTTTGAAGGCTTTTGAATTTACAGAATAAAACAAAACTTTTAGTGACGTTTTAGTGAAGATTTGAGAGGCAGAGATGAATGGACACATATCATTCCTCCATGTTCAACCATGTGTCAGAGATGATTCTTTTTGGCTTATCAAGTGTTTTGGCTCCCAGTTGAGGGGCAGCTGCTAACTGGCCACTTCATACTGGCCACTTCATACTGGTTTAGGAATGGTCCCAATACTCACCCTGATCCAGGACAGGAATGACATTTTACACTTGTTTCTCTGCAGCATTTGATCACCTAACTTTATTACGACTGTCTATTATTTTGAAGGCTCTCAAGTTTTTAAAAGTTTTGTTACAATCTAGTTTGATTTTTATTTTCATTCTTTGTTAGAAAGGTTTTTTTTAAAAAAAAAATTTTTTTTGAGACAGTTTTACTATGTCATCTGCCTAGGCTGGCCCAAACTCTGGGTCCTCCCTCCTCAGCCTCCCAAGTTAGCTGGATTGTGTGCCTATAGCAACATATGAATTTTAAACCTTGTGAGATAACAAGACTTTTTTTCAGTAGAGTCAAAATTGAGTATTTCAATAGAAAGAATATGAACCCTTAGCCATATACGATCAAGAGGAATGTTCTTTTTGTTTCTGTTTGAACTTAGTGCTTATGGAATTATTTATTCAGAAACCAGAGGGTGGTTATTTTTGCTCTTTATAATGCATAATCTCATGCAGTCTTGCCAGCCGTCTGGCCTTATTACATTCTAGATTTGTAACTATCGTGAAATATTGATGAAAAAGAGCAGTTAATATTTTATTTAATACTTCAGCTAAACTAAATCCAAGTTATTTCATTTTTAATAAAAAATAACCTAAGGAACATTTGAGTTTTATAGAGAAAGGTATTTCCACTAAAAATATATCCCAAACAACCAAATTATATAAAATGGCTTATGAGTTACACAAACCAAAGTAATTTTCTAAAACAGGTAGATGTTCTAGTCCCGCTTATCTGTTGGAAAAGATGTTGTGTGGACGAGTATTAAAGTCTGAAATTCTTGTTTAGTTTGCACTAGAGACCTTCTAGTGATGTTTTTGAAAAATCTATTCTGTAAGGGTATCACAGTCAAACGAACCCTATATTAGAAGTATGGTTAACTTGATAATCATAGCTCTGGCTTTGCCCATAATTAACTAGTTGAGCTTGGAATAGGTACTTAACCATCTGAGTTTTAATTTTCTAGTTTCTAAATTTGGGGAAGTGGATATCATGTTAGACAAACAAAATACTGCAGACTGGGTGGCTTAAACAACAGAAATTTATGGAGGTTTCCTAGTCCCAGATCAAGGTGCTGCCAGTATTGGTGAGGCCTCTTCCTGGCTTCTAGATGGTCTCCTACTAAGATGGCCTCACATGGCCTTTCCACACACCAACCATTTCTCAGTGGACACCATATAATTCAATTCTGTTCTGACTCTCTGCCTGGAGTTAGCATCATGCCTCACAGGTTGAGAGCTCAGTCCTGCAAGATGCCCTCTTTTGGATGCCCATTGCAATTAGTAAGCCCCCAGGTTACCCATACTGTCTTACTAGGCTTCAAATTGGGGGTTTCCACAACCCCCTCCTTAGGTTTGATGATTTGTTATGATGGCTCACAGAACTCAGGGGAATACTTACATGTATAGGATGTACTCATAGTAAAGTAAGTGATAAGGATACAGATAAACAGCTAGATGAAGTACACAGACCCAGGTCTGTGAGGGTCCTGAGTACAGAAGCTTTTGTCCCCATAGAGTTGGGGTGCATGGATGTATTCACCAATTTGGAAACTTTCCAAACTCTACACTTTATGAATTTTTATGAAGGCATCTTCACATAGCCATAATCAATTATTAACTTAAGCTCTAGCCATATTCTTCCCTGGAGGATGGGGCTGAAAGCTCCAAGTTTCTAATCCTAGCTTGGTTTGGCTACCAGCCCCCATCCAGGACCCTGCAAAGAGTTGCCTCATTAGGACAAGAGATGTTCCTATCACCCAGGAAATTCCAAGGGATTTAGGAGCTCTGTGCTAGGAACTAGGGCCTAGACCAAATACACACACATATATACACATATATAAAATTATGTGTCCCTAAACATTTAAGCAAATATTACTGTAAAAATTGGCCCTATAACCAGCTAGTTAGTATTTGGTTTGCTGGAGCTACTGTAGTTATAATGTGGCTAATAATATACTAAGTTTGTTTTTTAAATCTTAAATAGCATTCTAGAATTCCTTGGAAAAATTGCTAAGTACAAGAGATTAAAAGGATTTTTCAGATTGCTATAGGAAAGTAGGTGGCTGAGTAGAGTTTAATAAACAAGTGTTTACTAATATGTTTTAAATTTGCATTTCTAAATATATTTGAATGACAAGATATTGTGACTTTCTATCCTTCTGGCCTCTTCTAGCATGCATACACGCACACAAGTACACACACAGATGCATACTTTTTTGCTACTGTCATACATAATAGGATATAAGGCAAACCCAAGAGGTCAACCTTCTATTTGCAAATGTAAGTTCTATTGGATTCCTGTGGAGTGAAATCATTTGTGTTACTCCATTGTGGAAACATATACTCATATGCACTCAGTTAAAGTCAAACTTCACTCTGTTGCAGCTTCTGATCCTGCATAAGAATCTGCAGATAGGATTAAGTGACTCCCATTTCTTTATTGTTTGAAGAAATTTCATATTGTGCAGCACTATACTGTTTGCCTGTTAGGTAAACACTTTATTATCAGTTGCCATTTGTGAAACTGTGGCTAATACCAGAGTGCTTGTTCTTATAGAACCTTGACGCTTTGTTCAACAACAACAATTGTGTGGCATATCTAACACTCACTGAGTACCTGTCATAAGCCTAGCACAGTTCTAAGTACTTCAGCAACCCACATGGGTTAGGCATGACTGTATTATCACCACTCTGCATGAGGGAAGTGAGATTCCAAGAAATGAAACTTGCCCAAGACCACATAAAAATAAAAGGGGAAGCTAGGACACCAACTCAAGACACTTTGGCTTAAAAGTCTATATGTGCCGGGCTCGGTGGCTCAGCCTGTAATCCCCTGCCTTTGGGAGGCTGAGGTGAGTGGATTGCCTGAGCCCACGGGTTCGAGACCCGCCTGGGCAGCGAGACCTCATCTCTACAATAAATCAAAAAATCAACCGGGTGTGGTAGCGCATGCCTGTAATTCCGGCTACTTGGAAGGCTGAGGCGGAAGGATCGCCGGAGCCCAGCAGGTTGAGGCTGCGGTGGCCGGGAGCGGCCACTGCACTCCAGTTTGGGTGACAGAGTGAGACTCCAACTCAAAAAAAAAAAAAAAAAAGTCTATATGCATTACCACATTGCTGCTTCTCCAAATGTTTCCATATTATCATTACTTTTATAAAATTAGATAGTACACCATTTGAAGGATAGACTTAAAGACCTCATGGTTCCTCAGTTTCTTCATGTCCTTGGTACGTTTGGGAATCTCATTCTGGACATTTCTGTTGGAAGAGATTATTGGAAAACTAATCCCACTACTCACTTTTCTTCTCCTATCACTCTGAATACATATTAGAATCTAGTTGATACTGACAAGTAGACTTGTTATATGCTTTTTGAGCAAAATGAACTTTTAGCAACTTTCCATGCATTAGCTGCCTAATAGCATTCATTTTAATGCAGAATCTGAATAGCCTACCTGACCATCCTAGCGTATTAGGCATCTTTCACTGCAGTGATGCTGATCACAGCAGCATTTGTGGATGTTTATTCTCTCCTAACAGGAGGATCGTGGGTCACTTGTACCTCTCCTGGGCTTGGCTTGCCCAGGATCATGGTGTTGTCTTATTCTAGATCCCAGGTGGAAAGAGTTGTACCTATTTATCCTTAAAGTCCCAGACCTTTTGTATTCTCTCTATTCTTTTACCTTCCTGATTGCTTTCATAAATTCTTCTTTGAGTTTATCTTTAAAATTTCTTTTTTAAAGGTTAAATATGTGGATGAAAAATAAATGCAACTGATAATCAACATTCACTAGCCACATTCTAGCTCTAAACCTCTTTGCACAAAACTCAAATTAGTTAGACATATTTTCTCCCAATTTGGCCAATTTATTTTGCTACTTGGGTCACCGTTTTTACTGCCTCTTGAAACAATTTTATTACTGCTTGCTGCCTGGCCTGGAAACCAGTGTCACATGTTTTAGGTTTTTGTTATAGCAGCATCTCAGCCTCTAGATACCAATTTCTGTAAAAGTCAGCCATTGATTCAGTAAAAACTCTACTATCTCATTGCCTAAAAATATCAAACACTTATTTACTACTTACATTTCATGAGTGTTTTGGGTTGACTGCTGTATTATTAGGCTTGGCCTGGTTCAGTTCAACAGATCTTTTCATTCTAGGCCCCAGGTTGAAGGAATAGTGACTCTTTGAGATACACTATTCACATATTAGAAGACCTTAGCAAGGGGGCAGAACCTCAATGCAACCTCATTTAAAGTGCTCTTATTTTGTTGGTCAAAGCAAATCAGTGGATGAAACACAGAGAGTAGGGAAAGTATATTTCACCCACAGGGAAGTCTGTCACGGGAGAGAGTCAACAAATAATGGTGTGTACACACATTCAATCTGCCTTACCTAGGATTTGGCACAGTTTCAAATTTGTTCTAAAGTAACATATTTTCTCTTTGTTTATATTGGACCACGTAGGTTCAGGTATAAATGAAGATTCCAAGGATATAACTGCCTATCACACAGTGTTTCTTACAGCCATATTAGGAGGAACAATAGTCATTGTCATTGGATTTTTTGCTGTACTACTTTGTTATTGCAGGTAAGAACATTATTAATCAACGTGTATAAACAAAACTATCAAATTACCATATTATTTTAGTATGTTCTGTGCAAGATCATCGTTTATTTATAGAAATAAAATTTTTAATATTTGAAATACGTAGATTAAATATAAAAACATATTCTAACAGCACTTCATGTGTGATGTGCATATTCTAGGGTGATTTTTTTTAAATGCACCATTTTTATTGTAACTTCTAAGTATGTTTTGTTTTCTACTTTAGGGGTAAGTGTGGTACTACACAGAAAAGAGAAAGAAATATCACTAAACTTGAAGTCCTCAAGAGAGACCAGACAACTTCAACAACACACATAAATCATATCAGTTCAGTCAAAGTTGCATTAAAATCTGAGGACAAATCACAGTTGTTCAATGCTAAAAACTCCTCATACAGCCCTCAGAAAAAAGAACCATCAAAGGCAGAAGCAGAAGAAAGAGTTTCCATGGTAAAAACTCGGGACAATTTTAAAATCTACAATGAAGATGTTTCATTTCTATCAGTCAATCAAAATAATTACTCAAGAAACCCAACACAGTCTTTGGATCCCAGTGTAGGGTCCAAACAACCTAAGCATGTGAACAACAACCTATCTTCATCTTTAGGTGATGCTCAAGAGGAAAAGAGGTATCTCACAGGGAACGATGAAGTGTATGGGCGTTCCCACATTCCTGAGCAGCTGATGCATATCTACAGCCAGCCCATCGCCATCCTTCAAACATCTGACCTTTTCTCTACTCAAGAGCAGTTACATTCTGCTAAGTCAGCTACACTGCCAAGAAAGGGACAGTTAGTCTATGGCCAATTGATGGAACCAGTGAGCAGAGAGAACTTTACACAGACGTTGCCCAAAATGCCAGTGCATTCTCACACACAGCCCTCAGATGCCAGGGAAGAGGATATCATTCTTGAAGGTCAACAGAGCTTGCCATCCCAGACTTCAGATTGGAGCCGATATTCCAGCAGTTTACTGGAATCTGTCTCTGTTCCTGGAACGCTAAATGAGGCCGTTGTAATGACTCCGTTTTCATCAGAGCTTCAAGGAATTTCAGAACAGACCCTCTTGGAGCTGTCCAAAGGAAAGCCCTCTCCCCATCCCAGAGCCTGGTTCGTATCACTTGATGGCAAGCCAGTCGCGCAAGTGAGGCACTCCTTTATAGACCTGAAAAAGGGCAAGAGAACCCAGAGCAATGACACAAGTCTGGACTCTGGGGTGGATATGAATGAACATCACTTGAGTAGAAAGCTTGAGAGGGAGAAGACGTTCATCAAAAGCATGCATCAGCCCAAGATCCTTTACTTGGAAGATTTAGACCTGAGCAGCAGTGAGAGTGGAACCACTGTCTGCTCCCCTGAGGACCCTGCTTTAAGGCATATCCTGGATGGAGGGAGTGGAGTTATCATGGAGCATCCTGGGGAGGAGTCCCCAGGAAAGAAAAGCACTGTTGAAGATTTTGAAGCCAACACCTCCCCCACCAAGAAAAGGGGCAGACCGCCACTAGCCAAAAGAGATAGCAAGACTAATATCTGGAAGAAGCGAGAGGAACGTCCACTGCTTCCCATCAATTAACTCCCAGGGTGGTTGTGTGTCTGCTGTCTCGTGCTGTTTCTTCTTGCTTCTTGTTGTAAATTGCAGTATGAACTTAGGAAGTAGAGACTGAGCAATCTTATGGTCCTGGGACATATCTCAAGCAGAGTAAATAGTAAGATGGTAATTTAGTCATCAGAGAGAAAGGTACCTTGGAATGTTTTTTCTGGCCCATTCTTTTATTTTTAGGTGACAAATTTGAAAGTATCCAAGTTTTCAAATTATAAAATAGCATTAAGATGTTAGTTATCTGACAATGTTGCTCAGTCAACCAGTTTGGCCCTGACTCTTTTAAGAATAACATAGTGAAATGTGTGTCCCTAAAGTTGCTTCCAAAAATGTTGCCTCAGCCTTGATAGAACACTTAGAAATTAAACTGTCTTCTTCAGGCATCATGTTCTTGTGAAATGTTCCTACTAAGTCCTTCTCTGCCACTACTTGAAAATAACCAGATAAGTGATCTGGACTGTGGTTATTCTAGAGTCTAAAGACCAAACAGTTTCTTTTTTGAGGCAAATAGCATGTGTATTATATTATCCCCAAAGTAAATCCTACATTTACATGAGATGGGCAAAAAGCTACTTGGTCGTTAGAGAGGGAAACACGAGCTCTTTGGTTGTTTTGGATATAACTTCACAGAATAAATAAGGCATTAATTTGTTATTTAGAAATTTGAGAAATGTTTTAATGAATTCTCTGACACTTATTTTTAAATTATAAATTTCATTTTTTTCCTTCCCCTCAACCATGAGGCCAGCTTAGCTACCAAGGAAAATTTCACTGATACTTGTAGGTTAAATCAGTTTTAATATATTTCTTCCATATGAAAAACCCAAATTTAGTCAATTAAAGGCTATCAGATTTTTACAAAAAATCTATGTGAAAATTTCTTTGTATACAAAAAATTAATCAAATATGTGGAGATAAAATAAATATTTTGATTTTTTTCTGAAATGTTGATGAGCACAAAAAGAAATGTCATTTTTCTGAGGTTAAAAATTACCTTCAGGTTACTAGTTGATTATCCAGATGTCAACTTTCATAGAAAATGTTTGAGGAAAAGAATTTCAAAGAAGAGTTTTTCCTTAAGTCACTTATAGCCTTTGCTACAATTTTTCCAATTCTGTAAGTAACATATCCGTATTATTTCCATCATAGCAAAGAGTTAAGTGTGAACACATTCAATAGCTGTTTATAACTCTGAATTATCATTCATATGTCCTAAAAATAAAAGCTCATTGTTAGTTAAAATAAACTCATTCCACTTTTCTTAATTTCCATAAAGGCAAATGTCTGAAGCGCCTTTCCTTGTGGGGAAAATGAAACTAAATTGGTTTTTCATCCCCTACTATTCAACATGGGAGCAACACAGAGACCCAAACCACATAAACAAGTTCACAGAACCAAAATGGCCACATTAGTTTTGGCAAAATGGTAGATAGATATATAAGGAAAGACAACAGTTTTCCCCTTCAAGATAGCGATCTTCAGCCAGTTTTTCCTATAACCAATTTTTTCCTGAAACATCTGACCTGTCATAACTCTCCCACCTTTCTGTGTTAACCCCCAAAATGTGAAGACTTAGGCAAATGTTTGCTATATATTACCCCACTCCATAGAAGAGATAAACGTTTTGAGTAATACATAGGCTTGCTTTTTTTTTTTTTTTTTTAAATTAGTGATGAGGTCCACAACAATAGAGGAGACTTCTTAATCTTATACTGAATGATACATCAAAAGCAGCATGAATGAAAATGATTTGGAAAAGGTTAAAAGATAGTGCTCTGCGGAAGTGCCTTTGATATAGATTTGCATTATTAGAAGGATATAATGACATGTTTCTTAAGTGTGCATTTTATTTCTGTTAGCCAAATTAAACAGATGTGCAGTTCTATTAAAAATATAGACCTAGTGTTTCATGTTGGAACAATGAATTTTGCATGGATGTAGTATTTCTCTCTTCCTTTTGTTTATCCTTTTTAAAATCCAGTATAGATAAATTGTTTATGTTGGAATGAGGTTAGAAACTATAGCAAAATGTTGCACCTCCTCAATATTTTAAGTGTATATTTTCCCCATCTTTAAATAAAATTATTTCATCTTTCAGCTTGGTAGTGAAAAACACATTTTGATAAAAGGAAGGGTATGCCATCAGGTGTGCCACTTATTGTACTCATTTTTTGTGTGTAAGGGAAATGAGATGATGTATCCCAAGGGATTTTCTAGAATTACTTGTTTGGTTTCAGAGTAAAACCTTATTTATTTTATTTTTTACACTGCACATGCTGTTCTCAATTGGGAATTAATTATCGGCAATTTATCTTTTCTAATGATCAAAAGAGTGTGACTTCTTATGTGTGAGTAGTTCACAAATTTCTTATAAAAAAGCTGAAGCCATCTACTTTTTCTTAATCCAAGTAATAATAAACCAACAAGGTTCACAACTTTCTTAAATTTTTGAATTGAAAGCCAAACACAATTTTTTTGCAAATATAAACCTGGGTAATTTTGGTCACAAATTGTTAACATTTGTGGATCCTTTATATATGCCTTTGGATATACCTTAAAGACAAAACTATCTCTCAATTAATTGATGGATTCATTTACTAAAGCACAGCTGTATGTATTTTTAGATACATATTATGACCTTGAGACTTTATAAAATCAATTTTTATGACTTTATGCAGTTGTATAAGGTGACACCCTTTTATAATACATAGTATATGACGAAGATCACAAATGTTGAGGAATAAAAGCACTTCTTTGCTTTGGCAATCATTTTCGGATCACTTTCTGTGTGTCTGAATCCTCTGGTATCAATACATATTATAGGGTTTTAGAGATCTGTGGGTCAAATCTTGTCCCTCAAAACTTCCCAGAAAGATAAAGTTCCAAGTTACAATTCACTTATAAGGTATGAGTTACTCATTTCCCCAGGCCAGCATGGTAAAGGAATTCAACTGTATTAATTTACTTCAGATCTAGAGTTAACATTTTATCCTCTTGTTTCCAAGTGTTTCTATTTTTTTGTATTCTTTCAGAGAAATCTCATATTTCAGTGTATTTATTGCCATCACTACTATATTTACTGCTAAAAACTGTAACATTCTGAAGGTTTGTAAAATGTTAAATATAGTTCATTAAAAATAATAAAATAAATCTAAAATGTACTTGCTGCATTGTTTAATCTTGCATAAACTACACAATATTCCTACCTAAATTGTCATTTTATATAGTATTCAATTACTATTACTTTTTATTAACTACACTTCCTGGAGTAAAATAAACCCTTGTTTTATAATGAACTTGATTATCTTTATATTTTATTTCTACAAAATTTACATTTTTACTGTTATTGCTGAGTGTAGACAAATTGTTTTCCATCCAATGAGGAGACTTATTAAGATAATCTGATAGAATGTAAAAAATTATAATACAATTGCCAAACACCTAAGTGAGAAAATAAACATGATCTCCTCTGCTTCCTTTTATAAGTCTTTAGACTTTAAACTTGAGTCTGAATGATAGCACAAACAAGGTGTTTGTTTACATTTAGAGTGCAGATCTCCAAGAACGTTTACTTGGAGTATGAACAGTATTTAAATTCAGGAAGTTTGTGTTTGGAAGCTATAGAATACTTTTAAGACTCATCCTAGCTGCCTAAATGTCTAAAATCGAAGTGTTTTTAGACATTTCCTATAACTTATAAATTAATATGGTACTAGAAATGGTTCTAATGGGAATTGGGCTCTGAAACCACCCACAAATACAGCAGAGATTATGACCTCCAAGACTGGCATTGTGATAGAGATTTCCACCTGGAGCCCTTCATGTGCCAGCCAGGCCATGGCTGTATTTGCTATGGGGTCTGCTCTCCATCTAGAAAAGTCTTAGAGTTTTAAAAGAAATGATAAGCCCCTGGTAGAGTCACATGGAATCCAAATTCACATGGAATTGGCTTGTGACAAAACATAAATCACAAACAGTTGCCAAACAGATGACGTTCATGAGCTGGTCATCACATTCTCATCTCAGAAGGGAAACAAACATGGCAAGACTGAGCTGTAAGAACTGTAGAAAAGGTAGTTGGAAGGAGGTAACTGATATTTTAATCAGTTTATCAAAAGTGATTCACCTATCAGTACTTATAATCCAGGTCCTTTTCCTTGAACTACATATTGGAAAAAATGTTTACACCACAGTGTTGCCTTATCTAGACTCCTTGAAATCATCATTTGGTGTTCTTTTTGTAGGTGGATTTCTTGACTGGTGAATACAGTGAGAGAGCTTTATTCCATCAGTCAACTTTCTCTAAATCAATGAAGCCCAATTTCTTCTTTAAACGCTGCCCTAGTGTCTTAGATTTGAATTGTTTGCTTCATTGAGGTATTCTTTTTTAACTGGTTTTCTTTTTATTTTGAGCCTCAGTTCATTTTGGGACTACAGTCTTACATTTATGAAATTAAGTTTGGTTTTTTAAAATAAAAACATTTTCAGAGTTTGACTAGAAAAAACAGTTTAGAAATTAACCATAGTTTATAATGTTAAATGCCAAAAAGTTAATAAACTCAATTACAAACGATGAAAAAACATTTCCATCAAATATATATGGCATATTTCTTAGGAAAAAAAACCACAATAACTATTTTCTTTCCAAAATAGCTAAGCTTAAAGATCACGTGTTTTGCAACCTGTGAAATTTGTTAAAACATCATAACACTTTTCTCAGCTTTGTTTACTATAGTAGATGAATACCTGTTTGCTTGCTGTAGTAGATGAATTCCTATTTCTGTTGGGAATGTTCACATGTTGAGAAGTATATGCTATATATTTTTTCCTAGGTGGCAAGACCTTTCTTTGATGAACCCTATATTTCCTGGTTTTCAAGTTTACTTGCTGTTGTGAATAATATTCCACATTACTGTAGGGATACCACAATTTTCCATATGAATTTATCTTTTATTTTCTTTTGTTCTTCATGCTTACTGGGGGTTTTATAATTCATATGTTGACTGGTTCTAATCCTTGTAGACCTTATTAAAACACTAGACTAACTGCAGATACTCTGATTAAAAGCAAATTAGATAATTACATTCCCAGGAGTCTCTGGTCTTATTATACATGAACAGGTTAGATTAAAACCTTTTGTAAATCCTGTACTAAAAAGCAAACTGTGGCTATTAAGCAATGTGGAATAAACACCTCAATTTTTAATTTATATATTTCAGTTTAGAAAATATAAATTTTTTACACAGAAAGTACTTAAAATTAAAAAATTATTCAACTTAAGTTTATATCGAATATCCAGAATTTTGTAATAAATGCTATTTTGAAACCCTGATTTCTAACTTAGATAACTTCTGAAAGGTGTGTGTTCATTAAGTACAGAAAAAGTTTTATTATAACATTATAAATAGTTTTTCATTTAAAAATTAGTTTATTTCTGTTTTCTAAAAAATGAGTTGCTGTCATCATCCCATAGATTATTTAACAAAACACTACTAATATGAATACTGACCATTTAAGAGGATGTTAATGACAAGTAGATGAGTTTTTTATTAGGGAATTTACCAATCATTCCTAGGGAGTGTTGACACTTATACAAAGAAGAAGAAAGCATACTTCTCTGATCAGGTTTTTTCATGATGTGTAAATAAAACAGCAGGAAAAGGACTTTGGAAGTGAATTTTATGCTATCAATCTTTAACACATACGTGCTTTCTGAAACCCTGATTTCTCAAAAAGAAATGCTGTTCTATTATTTTCTTTTTCCATGTTGGGGCGAAGGAACAAGCTGTAATGAATTAGTTACAAGAGAATTGTACTTGTTCTTGATATTTCTTCCTGGTTTTTTTAGAACTCAAGGTAAGATTTAAAACTATTAAAATTAACCTTAGTAAAACAACTTTACTGTGAACCAGAGAATTTCTAAAATTCCATCTGTCGCAAGATAGACTCCTCAATTCACTTCTAAATAAAGTGTGTTTATTAATTATGTACTGCCTTATTGCATGTACTAAATTGTTATGCTGATATTTTGCTTACATTTGTTTTCTGAAATAATAAAATCCTATGGATAGAAACCGTGCTTTATAATCACCCTAATTCCCAATAATAACTTTGTTATAGTATACACTCAATAAATCTTGATTAATGGAGTTATGAATTGAACGATAATGAATTTTGTTCAATTGAAATGATCTGTTTTGTTGAAGAAGTAGGGAGAATGATGTCAGCTAGATGGTAAAATAGAAGCTTCTTTGCTTGTATCTTACCACTGCAATAATACTTTAGACAAAAGTGACTTTGTGGGAATTTTTGATCCAGAAAGGAGGTTGTGAAAACCTGGTGAAGCTCAAGACCTAGGAAGGTCATTTTGAGAGGGCAGAACTGTACCCAGGAGGCAAGCCCACAGACTATAGTTCCACTCCTGACCTAGAAATGTTCCTGTCCCTCAGTTGACTAGGCTACAGTCATGTTAGGCATTGATCCTGCTACCAGAACCACCCACCAAGGAAGCCAGGAGGAGTCATGCCCTTCTTGTGCCTTGGATGACAGGCCTGCCAACTTTGATCCTGGATGTGGACCCTAAAATGGTGATGAGTCTTGTCTCCGGCCTTCTCAGTGGCAGACTGGGAATAGTCCCATCCCCAGTATGACACCCAAAGAGAGACATGCTTTTCTGAGTTCCTAGAGGCAGGTCTGCAAACCTTGGTTTCAGCTGTGAAATCTGAAGAAGCCCAGTGATTTGGTTTTAGCCCCTCTCATATATGGACTTGGGCTCATGCTGTCTGTCCAGGGACCTACTCAGTGATCCTCCATTCAAGGATCCACAGGAAGCCACACCCATCTGTGCATCTGATGACAGGGCTGTTGTCTGAGGGCCCTGAAGCAGAGCCTCATCCCAGTACCAGCCCTTACTGACTAAGGTACTGAGGGGTACGTAATTCACCTAGTGGCCTAATTCACCTAAGATCCATACCACTAGAGTTTCTGGTAACAGGCCCACCAACTGTGGACCCAGCAGCAGTCACGTGACCTCATTCCAATTCCATTTGGCCACCATTCTGGAGGCAATCCCCTCAGCCTGAGTACCGAACAGGAGAAGGCCTTTTTTTTTTGACAAAACTGGGCAGTAAAGACTGGAAGAGTTGTTTGTTCCTTCAATGTATGGATACCAATGCAAGGCTGCACAGATAAGAATCAAGTAAACATTGTACTGCCAAGGAAAACTAAGGAAGTTCTAGTAACCAATCCTAAAGATAAAGAGATCTACAAATTGCTTGAAAAATAATTTAAAATAATAATCTTAAGGTTCAATGAGAAGCTACAAAATATAAATGAAATTAGGAGAAAAATGCATGAAGAAAATGAGGTTTAATAAAGATTAGACTGTAAAAACAAATTCTAGAACTAAAGAATATAATGACAAATGAAACATTCAATAGAGAGCTCCAATTTCAGACTCACTGATGCAGAAAAAAGAAACTCAAAGACAGGCCATTTGAAATCCAACTAGAGGAACAAAAGCAAAAAAAAAAAAAAAAATTTAAAAGAGTAAAGGAAGCATAAGGAAACTATGGGGCACCATCAAGTGTACAAATATATGAATTATGAAAGTTCCAGAAGAAAAAAAGGAGAAAGGGGACAGTAAGCTTATTTAAATACTAGCTGAAAACGTTCCAAATATTAGGAAGGATATAGACATTCAGATTAATGGAGCTCAAAGGACCCTAAGGAAGACTGACTCAATAATACCCTGAGACATATTATAATCAAATTGTTAAAAATCAAAGAGTATCTTGACAGCAACAAGAGAAAAGTGACTTATTACATATAAGGGACACTTCATAAGGCTATCAGTAGACTTCTCAACAAAAACCTTGCAAACCAGGAGGAAGTAACATGGCTTAGGTGCTGGGAAAAAAACTGTCAAAGAATATTATACACAGCAAAGCTATCCTTCAGAAATGAAGGATAAATAAAGACATTCCCAGACAAAAAAAAAAACTGAGAGTTCATCACCATTAGACTTGCCTTACAAGAAAAAATAGAGTTATTTTAGATGAAACAAAAGGATGTCAAATATCAGCATGATAATATATGAAAGAACAGATGATCCTCAACTTACAAGAGGATTGCATCTTGATAAACCCATCAAGTCAAAAAATTGTAAGTTATATCAACATAAGTTGGGCACCATCTGCATACAATTCACTGGAAAAGGTAAGTATTTAGTCAAATCCAGAATACTTTAATACTGTAATGATGGTGTGTAAATCACTTTTAACTCTAGTATAAAACTTAGAAGATTAAAGGATTAAAAATAACTGTAGCTACAATATTTTGTTAACAGATATGCCAAATAAAAATATGCATAGGGTAACATCCATAGCATAAAAGTAGTGGTGGAGAGAGACGTAAAAGTGTAGACTTTGAAACGCTATTGAATTTAAATTATCAGCTTAAAATAGAATGTTACCAGATGTTTCATTTAAACCCCACGGTAACCTCAAAGGAAAACACACCAAGACCAAAAACCTCTAGTAGATACACAAACTATAAAAAGAAATCACAGCATGTACCTCCAAAAATTTAAAAATCACAAAGAAAAAAGATTGGAAGAAAAAAAAGAAGGAATGACAAAACAATCAGTAAACACTCAACAAAATGCCAAAAGTTAGTTTTTACATGTCTACCCTAACTTGAAATGCAAATAGATACATTTTCCATTTAAAAAACAGAATATTTGAATGGATTAAATAAAAACAAGATCCAACAATATGCTGTTTGTAAGAGTCTTCTTTTATGCTTTAGAACACAGAGAGTAAATGGGTGAAGAATATATTTCATGCAAATGGCAACCAAAAAAGAGCAGGGCTGCTTATACTTATATCAGACAAAATAGACTTTAAGTGAAAAACTGTAGAAGTAGATAAAGATGGTCATTATATGATGATAAACATGTCCATTTATCAAGAAGCTATACAAATTGTAAATATATATATACCTAATATCAGAACATCTAAATATAACAAGCAAATATTAAAACTCAAGGGAGAAATAAACAGCAATATAATGATAGTAGAAGACTTCAATACCCCACTCTCAACAATGGATATATTCTCCAGACCAAAAGGGAAAAACAATAAGGAAAAAATGGACTTGAATACTACTATAGATCAAATTGACCTAACAGACATGGACAGAGTATTCCATCCAATAGCAGCAGAATATATACCCTTCTCAAGTTCACAAGAGGCATTCTCCTGGATTAATCATGTGTTGGGTCACAAAACAAGTTACAAAAAATTTAAGAAGATTGAAATCATCTTAAATATATTTTCTGACCACAATAGTCTGAGACTAAAAACCAATGGTAGGAGGAATATTGGAAAAATTACAAATATGTGGAAATTAAACACATGCTTCTGAACACTAAAGGGTAAAAAAATTAAAATGGAAATTTAAAAATATATTAATACAAATGAAAATGGAAACAAAAACATATGGAAGGCAGCAAAAATAATTCTGAGGGAAGTTTATAGCTATAAATGCCTTCAATGCAATTCCTATAAAAATTCCAATAACATTTTTCATAAAAATGAAAAATCTATAATTTGTATGGGAGCATAAAAGACCCTAAATAGTCAAAGCAATTGTAAGCAAAAAGAACAAAGCTGTAGGCATCACATTACTTGATTTGAAAATGTACTAAGAAGCTATAGTAATCAACAGAGCATGGTACAAGCTTAAAAACAGATATATATATATATATATATACCAATGAAATGAAAGAGATAGCCCAGAAATAAATCTAGGCATTTATGGTTAACTGTTTTTTTGCAAAGACACTAAGAATACAAAATGGGGAAAGAGCAGTCTCTGCAATAAATAGTGTTGGGACAACTAAGTAGAAACATACAGAAGAATGAAATGAGACTCTATCTCACATCAGATACAAAAGTTAACCCAAAATAAATTAAAGATTTAAATATAAGACCTGAAACCATAAAACTACTAGAAGAAAACACAGAGTAAAAGCTTCATGATATTGATCTAGGCTATGTTTTTTTTTGGATAGACTCCAAAAGCTCAGACAACAAAAGCAAAAAGACTAATGAGATTCTATCAAACTGAAAGTCTTCTACACAAAAAAAGAAAAAAAAAAAGAGTAAAGAAAATGGATAAAAAATTTGCAAACCATACATCTCACAAGAGGTTAATATCCAAATATATAAGGGACACAAAACCTCAATAGCAAGCACACAAATATCCAATTTTTTAAAAATGATGAAGGACCTGAATAAACATTTCTCAAAAGAAAACATACAAATGACTAAAAGTTACGTGAGAAAATGCTAAACATAAGTAATCATCAGGGAAATGCAAATTAAAAAATGAGATATCTCCTCACACCTGTTATAATAGCTACGGTCAAAAAGATGAAAGGTGTTAGAGAAGAGATAGAGAAATAGGAACCCTAAATCACTGTTGACGGGAATGTAAATTGGTAATCTATTATGGAAAACCGTGTGGATGTTTCTCAAAGTAATAATAATAATAATAATAATACCCTATGATCCAGCAATTCTACTTCTGAGTATATATCCAAAGGAAATTAAATCAGTTTATTGAAGAGATATCTTCACTCTCTCATGCTCATTACAGCATTATTCACAATAGCCAAATTATAGAGTCATCCTAAGTGCTTATCAATGGATGAATGGATTAAAAGATAGTATGTATATATATACATATATATATATGTATATATATACACAATAAAACAGCATTCTGCTTTAAAAAGGAAGGAAATCCTGCCACTTGTGATAACATTGATGAACTTGGAGAACTTTTTGCTAAGACAAATAAATCAGGTGCAGAAAGACAAATACTGCATGACCTCACTTATATGTGGAATCTAAAAACATCAAACTGAGAAGCAGAGAGTAGAGGATGGAAGTAGGGAATGGGGAGATGTTATTAAAAGGGTACAAAGTGGAAGTGATGTCAGTAAGGTGGCAGACTAGAGATGTCTGGTGCTCACTCCCTCCACAAGAAAGGCCCAAAACAATGGATAAACAGTTAGAATTTGACTGACGTTTGAGAGTGAAAGTGCTAGAGGACAGCAGGGGAATGGAAATACATCAGTGGTGATTGGAAGCCCAGGAGGGCAGTGTGGAGGCACTTGGTCTCTGTAGCCCTGACTCCTCGGCCTGGGTTGGTTTAAATACCTGGCAGACTTCCCCTTACAGGAAAATAGTGAGTTGAAGAACCCCACCAGATCCCATCACCACTGCAAATACCTGCAGTTTTCCCTACAGGAGAATCCCACAGTTCTTGCAAGCCTTGAGCCCAGTAACTCAGTTAGAAGAACTGTAGGAAATTCACACGGCTGCATTGCTCAGATCAGGAGCACAAGACATACACCTAGTACCTGTGGGTCAAGTTGCTGCAGCCCAGTAGCTTCTTGACACCAGAGTCACCTCTGGAGTATGCCCTCCTCTGGGGGTAAAATAGCCACTATACCTCTCCAGCACTGGGGTTTCATCTTCATTCCACCAAGCCCACAAAGGTGGCTGAACTCCACAATCCAAGCTGTGTGGAGCTTAGCCCCAGGATCACCTGTGTCTCTGGTCCTGTACAGAAGGGAAATGAACACCCACTGCCTGCCCACACTTTCAACTGAAGGAAAAGTCTGGCAGAACTGCCCAGGTTGAACCCATCCTTGAGCCAGCTAAACTACTGTGTACTTTCCCCTGAGCAATGGAAGATCCTGAACCAGCCAGAAGATGATACATACCCAAGCATGAGTAAGTACACATTTCTGCCCAGGATCTGAGAAGCAGCCCTGTAGCACCCACTGTTTTCTACAGGAATGTACCTGACTGGCTCAAAAACCCCACACCTACAATCAGGGTCTGAGAAACAGCTTCATGAGCCACGACTGGCAGACACCCCCCAGACCAGTTGAGCAGCTGTGTGCCCTTGTCCTGAGCCTGAGAAACAGCACTGGTGGCCATACTCAGCAGACACAACTCCAGACCAGCAGGTATACACCCAGGCTGAGAAGCCATGTGCCCATGCTCTGGACCTGAGAAACATGGGCTGTCCCTGGCAGACACATACCCAGGCTGGTAGACTCTTGGGTGTTTGTGTCCCCAATCATGGTAACATCCCCATACCCCCAATTCCAGTGAGCCAACCCCCAACTTGCCTACCCACTGTGTGTATGCATGTGCTCTTGACCTAAGAAACAGTCCAACAAATTGACCTCTCACAAAATATCTCAACCTAGTCCAATCGAATGACTTGCAAACATTAGCATCAATTACAACTGAAGAAACTACATGGAAATTATACTACTGCATGTATCTAGAACCAAAGCCAGTACAACCCCACCAAACCAACAACTCCCTACTTAATGTAGTAAATCCTCACTTATACCCCACAACTCTATAATAAATAAATGGATTTAAAATAAAAAAGAAAAAGTAGTATATACACAAAATGGAATATTCATTAGTTAGCAAAAAGAATGAAATCCTGCCATTTACAGCAAAATGAATGGAACTGGAAATCACTATATTAATATTAAGTATAATAAGCCAAGCACAGAAAGACAAATATCACATGTTCTCACTCAAATGTGGGAACTAAAAAGATAGACCTCATGATGATAGAGAATAGATTGGTGGTTACCAGAGGCTGAGAAGCATAAGAGGATAAGAGACAATGATAAGTTGATTCATGGATACAAACATATGATCTGATAGAAGAAACAAAACATAGTGTTAGATTGATAAGTAGGATGACTAGAATTTATAATACTCTATTTTTCAGAATAGTGAAAAGAGAATTCAAATGGTTCTAGCATAAAGAAAAGTCATTTATTTAAGCTGATGGATATCCCCAGTAGACTGTTTTTATTGTTACAAATATGACTGTATTAAATGACACCTGTACCTCAAAATTATATATATCTATTATGAATCAATAAAAACAAACCAAGAGCAGTTTTTTTAAAAAAGGAAAAATAGCCGAAAACTTCCCAAGTCTTGAGAGAAAAATGTACATTTAGAGCCAAGAAGTTTTAGAACCCCAAATAGATTCAATCCATATAGGTCCTCTCTGAAGTACACTTTTGTCAAACTATTGGAAGTCAAAGATGAATAAAGAATTCTAAGCAGTAAAAGAAAGGAGTCAAATTACATGTAAAAGAATCCTTATTAGGCCAGGAGCAGCTGACACAACAGAAGTTTTACAGGCCAGAAGAGAATGGGATATGTTCAAAGTACTGAAAGAAAACAAACAAACAAAAAACACCACTAACAAGAATATTTTACCCAGCAAAGCTAGACTTCAGAAATAAAGAAGAAATCAAATTTTTCACAGATGAGCAAAAACTAAGGAAATTCATTATCACTAGATTGGTTTTATAAGAAATACTCAAGGAAGTTTTACATGTGGAAGATAAAAGATGGTAGCAACCATCATTAAAACATGCAAAATGAAACAACTAACTGGTAGCACAATACATAAAGGAGAAAGAAAATGGAATCAAACCTATCACTACAGAAAATTTCCCAACTGCAAAAATAAACAATAAGAGGAAGGAACAAACAAAACAATAAAATGACAGGAACAATTCCTGATCTATCAATTATCAACCTTAAAAAAAAAAGATTAAATTTTAAAAAATATATAGACTGGCTAAAGATTAAAAAAACAAGACCCAATCATATCCAGTCTACGAGAAACTCACTTCACCTATAAAGACACACATGCACTGAAAATGAAGGGATGTAAAAAGATATTCCATGCAAATGGAAACCAAGAGTAGGTATACTCATATTTGACAAAACAGACCTCAAGTCAAAAGTTTTTTAAAAAGTCAAAAAAGTATAAAATAATAAAGGGTCAATTAAGCAAGATATTATGACAATTGTAAGTATATATTTATGTAACATCTGACAACTCAAACATATAAGTCAAATATTATTAGACCTAAAGGGAGAGACAGACCCCAATACAATAATAGCTAGGAACTTCCAACACCCCACTTTCAGCATTTTGCAGATTATCTAGACAGAAAATTAACAAATAAACTTTGGACTGAAACTGTACCAGAGACCAAAAGAATATAAAAGACATTAATAGAACATTTCACCCAAAGTCATAGAATACACATTCCTTTCATCAGAACATGAAGCATTCTCCAAGACAGATCATATGTTAGGACACAAAATAGTCTCGACAAATTAAAAAATAAATTGAAATCATAACAAATATCTTATCTGATCACAATGGAACAAAACTAGAAATCAATAATGAGAAACATTTGAAAATGTACAAATACATGGAAATTAAACAACATGCTCCTTCATGACCCATGAATGAAAGAAGAAATTAAGAAAAAAAATTTCTTACAACAAATGAAAGTAGAAATACAAGATACCAAAACCTATGGGACACAGTCAAATCAGTATTAAGAGGCAAGTTTACAACAATAAATGCCTATATCAAAAAACTAAACATATTTCCAATAAACAACTTAATGATGCATCTCAAAGAACCAGAATGGCAAGGAAAAAAAACAAAAACAAAACAAAAAACCCAGAAATTAGTAGAAGGAAAGGAACAATAAAAATCTGAGCACAAGTATATAAAATTAATACAAAAAATACAAAAGATAAATTAAACAAAAGGTTGGCTTTATAAAAAGCTAAGCAAAATAGGCAAACCATTAATTAGACTACAGAAGGAAAAAAGATGAGCCAAATAAAATCAGAAAAAAAGGAGAAATTACAAGATAATCCAGAAATACAAAGAATCATTAGAGACTACAATGAACAACTACATGACAATCAGTTAAAAAGACTACAGGAAATGTTACATTTATCAACACATACCAAGATGGTACTCAAGAAGAAACAGAAAACTTAAATAGGCCAATGACAAGTAATGAGATTGATCTGTAATAAATCATCGTGACAAAGAAAATTCAGGACCAGATATATTCAGGCTTCAATATTGAATTCCACCAAACCTTTAAATAAGAATTAATATCAATTCTTCTTCTTTCTTTTTTTTTTGAGTTGGAGTCTCACTCCGTCACCCAGACTGGAGTGCAGTGGCACATTCCCGGCCACTGCAGCCTCGACCTGCTGGGCTCTGGTGACCCTTCTGCCTCAGCCTTCCAAGTAGCTGGAACTACAGGTGCACACTACCACGCCCAGCTAATTTTTTGATGTATTGTAGAGATGAGGTCTTGCCAATTTGCCCAGGTGGGTTTCGAACCCGCAGGCTCAGGCAATCCACTCACTTCAGCCTCCCAAAGCGTGGGATTACAGGCTGAGCCACGAAGCCTGGCTAATATCAATTCTTCTTAAACTATTCCACAAAATCGAAGTAGAAGAAATGCTTCCTAACTCTTTTTATAATGCCAGCATAACACTGATACCAAAATCAAACAGGGACACAACAACAACAAAAAGAAAACTACAGACCAATACATCTGATAAACATAGACACAAAAATGCTTAACAAAATACTAGCAAACAATCCAACAATACATCAAAAAGATAATAAACCATGATAAAAAAGGATTTAGGGCAGGCATGCAAGAATGGTTCAACATACACAAATCAATAAATGTGATGCATCACATCAATAGAATGAAAGATAAAAACCACATGATCATCTCAATAAACATAGAAAAAGCATTTGATAAAATTTAATATCCATTTATGATAAAAGCTAAATAAAGTACAGAAGGAAATTACCTCAATACAATAAAGACTATATATGATAAACCTACAGTTAACACCATACTGAATGGGGAAAAGTTAGAAGCTTTTTCCTCTAAGAACTGTAACAAGATAAGTGTATGCCCACTCTTGCCAGACTCAGTCAGAACAATTTGGAAAGAGAAAGAAGTAAAGGGTAGACAGATTAGAAAGGAGGAAGTCAAATTGTCCTTGTTTGCAGATGATAAGATCTTACATATACATAAACCCCAAAAATCTTTTGAAACTGATCAATTAATTCAGTAACATTGAGGGAAACAAAATCAACATACAGAAACCAGTAGTGTTGCTATACATGAACAACAAACTAGCTGAAGAGGAAATCAATAAGGTAATCTCATTTACAATACTTACAGAAAATAAGATAAAATACCTAGGAATAAATTTAACCAAAGAGGTGAAATACCTCTACAAGGAGAACTGCAAAAGGGCAATGCAAGTAATTGAAGAGGACACATGCAAATAGAAAGACATCCCATGCTCATGAATCAGAAAAACATTGGTAAAATGACCAAACTACTCACAGAAATCTACAGATTCAATGAAATTCCTTTCAAAATACAAATAAAATTCTTTGCAGAAATAGAAAAAAATTTCAAAATTTATATGAAACCACAAAGGATACCAAAGTGCCAAAGCAATCCTGAGCAAAAAGAACAAATCTGGTGACATTACACTGCCAGACTTCAAAATACACTAAAAACCTATAGTAATCAAAACAGCATGGTACACAGACACATAGATAAGTAGAGCAGAATGGAGCATCCAGACATTAATCCACATATCTATAGTCAACTGATTTTTGACAATGGTGCCAAGAACACTCATTGTGGAAAGTTTCTTCAAAACTGGTGGTGGAAAAACTGAATATTCATATGCAAAAGACTAGACCTGCACCTTCATCCTACATAAAAATCAACTCAAACTGGACCAAAGATCTAAATGTAATACTCAATGCTATAAAACTACTAAAATAAAATGCAGAGAAAATTCTCCAGGACATTGGTCTGGGCAACAATTTTTTGTGTACGACCTCAAAAGCACAAGCAACTAAAACAAAAGTAAAACCAAAATGCTTCTGCATAGCCAATGGTCAACAGAATGAAAAAACAATCTACATACTGGGTGAAAATATTTCCAAGCTGTTCATCTGACAGGGAATTAATAACAAGAATATAGAAGAAACTCAACTCAATAGCAAAAACAAACCAAAAAACCAATCAAATTTTAAAATGAGCAAATGATCTGAACAGGCATTTTCAAAAAATGACACACAAATGGCTAATGTGAAAAATATGGGAAATGCACATCAAAACCACAATGAGGTATCATCTCACTTTAGGTAAGATGGCTATTATCAAAAAGAAAAATAATAATAACAGATTCTGGGCAGTATACAAGAAAAGAAAATTCTTACACATTGTTAGTGGGAATGTGCAGCCAGCATGGAGAACAGTATGCAAGTTTCTCAAAAAACTACAAATAGAACTAACTTATGATTTAGCAAACCTGCTACTGGGAATTTATCCAAAGGAAAGGATATCAATATATCTAAGAGACATCTGCACTCTCATGTTTACTGAAGTACTATTCACAATAACCAAGATATAAAATCAACCTAGGTGTCCAACAACAGATGAATCATATATTGCTTGCATAGAAATATAAAATAGAATAGAGGATACTATAGGCTGGGAAGGGTAGGGGGAAAATAGAGGATAGAGAGAGATTTGTTAAAGGACGTAAAATTATAGCTAGATAAGAGGAATAAGTTTTAGTAGGATGACTATGATTAACAGTAATGTATTATATAGTTTCAAATTGCTAGAAGAATAATATTAAATATTCCCAACACAAAGAAATGATAAATATTCAATATTATGTATATGCTAATAAACTTGATCTACTCACTTTATATGATATGCATCCAAATATCCCCATGTACCTTATAAATTTGTACACTTATTACATACCAATTTAAAAAGTAAAAAAAAATTTTAAAAATTTTGAAGGATATACATTTTTAGTTAAATAGAAGAAACAAATTTCAGAGGTCTATTGTATAGCATGATAACTGTAGTTAACAATACTGAATATTTTTAAATTGCTAAGACAGTAGTTTTAAATGTTCTCAGCACAATTGCTAAACATGTGAGGTAATAATATGTTAACTATTTTTTTTTTTTTGAGTTGGAGTCTCACTCTGTCACCTAGACTGGAGTGCAGTGGCTACTCCCGGCCACTGCAGCCTCGACCTGCTGGGCTCCGGTGATCCTTCCACCTCAGCCTTCCAAGTAACTGGAACTACAGGCGCGCGCTACCACACCCGGCTAATTCTTGATTTATTATAGAGATGAGGTCTCACCAAGTTGCCCAGGCAGGTCTCGAACCCACGGGCTCAGGCAATCCGCTAACCTCGGCCTCCCAAAGTGCTGGGATTACAGGCTGAGCCACCGAGCCTGGCCATGTTAACTATTTTAATTAAAACATTCCACAATGTATACATACATATCAAAATATTGCTTTTTATACCAAAATAGATATGATATTTATTTGTCTATTTAAAAAAAGAAAATTAGGATGATAAAATGTGCTTCTTCAATCACTCTGAAAGTAATGTGAAGAATGGATTGGGAGGAAAGGACCATCCAGATTTTGTTCAGCAGAGAAGAAACTATACAACTGGGGCTTTCTTTAAGTAAATAATATAATATTCCAAATTTAGGTATAAAATAAATATTTAAGAGAATGAGAAAAGAAGCCATATGTTATAAAATTTAAAATCTTGCACATAAACTTCATAAATTTCAGACAAATAACATTACATTTATTAAATTCCTGATCCCAAAGACTGTATGTTTTTTCTTTAGTTTTAGCTGCATGCTCTTTATATGAAAATTTTGTAGTACGTTGTCTAGAAAAAGTAGGAAGATAATCTAGGTTTTTCTAGTATAATTGTTCAAAATTTATGTTACTGAAAATTGTGATTTATAAAGCATGATTTCAAACACATATTTTTGTAGTACTGACACTTGTCTATACCCTATAAATATATGCTTTCTGATAAATTCTATTAAATGTTACTGCTGCCTGCCCACCCACTCCCCTCAAAAAAGAAAGTGCTGTGTTTACAGATATTTTTCCTATGTATCTTCTGCTTACAATTCCATGTCTCAAAATTTAGAGAATTTTCCACAGAATAGCTTTCAGCTTAGTATGTTTAAATTCTTTTGTTTCTTTCTCTGGACATGCCTTTCTGAAATGAGGCACAGAAGAATAGATTTGTGTCATGGCTATGAACTTTTATGTCACAAACCTGGCTGAGTCAGCACCAAGATGGTTGGCAATACAACTCAACCTCCATTACCTGGATCATAAAAGTGCCCTGGGACATCCCAGTGCCTTCTGACAGGTAGAGTGTAATGAAGTAGAAGTCAGAATGGAGACAGTAGTCTTCACTGCTTGCACTTAAAATGTCTAACTTTTGCAAATTTTGCTAAAACTTATTATCACGTGAACAGACGGAGCAATACACTTCAAAACCCTGAAATAGAGGGTCCTGAGCCTAAACATCTATTGCTTCACAGAAAATATCTCTATGGAAGGATCAAATTAGGGAGGCAAGTCAAGATCATTTAGGAATTTGTTGAAATAATCTAAGAAGTGATGCTAGTTTCCTAAAGGAATAGCAGTGAGAATAGAAAAAATAGATAAACTAAAATTTCCTCAGGAAATGCTGATCTGCAAAACCTGATAGATTGTATGAAGGTAATTTTGGAGGCCAAAGCAACTCCATCTTGATTGCTAATTCACCATGTTGCCTTCTTATTAATTCCAGTTTTGGGATGGCCTCTAAGATTGCATGTTTATCTATTGTTCCTTGTGTAACAGCAAGTATGTACTATAAATCCTACAGTTAAGACAAACAACCCTGATGTTATTATCTTATTGTCTTAAAAATATCCCTTCTAAATCACCCCTATTTTATGGTATATAAACTTTGGGTCTGGAAGTAATGGTGTGAGGGTCCCCATCTTGTCCCACATCCACCAGAGACACAGACATGGCTTCTGTTTGTAAGCCTCTAAGAAATGTTTCTAAAAAACTAGATATGTTAGTCTCTTTCCTCAGCTTCTCAGCTTCCTTGGATTTTAGAAGTAGATTTGCATAGACCTGCCTACCATGTAACAATAGTAGACACAGGAGTAACAGATGACTTCCGTTTTGTCCTTGGGGTAACTAGGTGAATGTGGAAAGAGCTGATTGAGGGAAGAGCTTCCATTTTCTTTTGAGTTACAAAAATTGGTGGGGATTTAGGAAGTTTCCTGTGCACCTTTGAAATCTTGGTATAGACATTAAAGTGATATCAGATGTTATATGTGATGCAAGCAAGAGAGATTTGAGAAACTCCAAGCAGTTGTTGAAGATACAGGTGAAGGTGGAATGGCCTAGAAAGAGTAGGTAAGAAAATATTTTCATGATGTTATTATTTGTCAATAAATAATATCTAAGTAATTCTACTTGAATATCAAGCTTTACAAGCAAACATATATATGTATTTAAGTTAAAAGAAAAAAAGACAGTGACCTCAATGTCTCCTTTTAAATTTCCTAAATATAAATTTATTTCATTTTTCATCTCATGTTGGGTATAAATTCAATTTTGTAAGTAGAATCTTATTTTTTAAAATAAGTAGTAAATCATTTTAATGTTAATTTCTTCCCTTATTATGCATTATTAATTTTTCCCTTGATTAATGTTAATTAATATAGCATTTTCCCAGTTTTAGCACAGTGTAGAACCTCAATGAATATTTGACAAACAGGGGAACAAGTTAGATCTAGTTCAAAATCGTGTCACTTCAACTTTCTAGTAAACCACAGATTCCTTATCTGTTATATGGGGTTGATATTGATCATGATAGTAATATCTCCCGTACAAGACTGATGTGATACTTAAATAAGATGGTATAGAGAAAAAACACAGGGCACATGAATGTTCGTTATTATTCCATAATATACTAAACTTGATGAATTTGATTAAATTACAGGAGTCACTCATGTGATTCAACATTACTAACTGATAGGATAATCTCCAATTAAGATCTAATTATCAACATGGCTATCAAACAGCTATATCACTCTCAGTCAGTTATCAAGTGTAGCCTCCAGATGCCAGATTATTCATGGCAGCCTCTTTTGTTGTGCTTTGTCATCAGAGAAGAGAACCATGAAAACTATTTAGGGGATTTAACAGGATTGGGGTAGTATTGCTCAACTGTTCTCATGCATAATTTGCCTCAACCTCCTATTATGTGTCATAACAATAGCTGCCAGTTCTCTAAAATAATGTAGAAGTAACTGTGTGAAAAGCATAAGAGGATTTTTACAGCTCTGTTATCCAGTGATTCATTCATCAAAGAGATCTGGATTATCATTAAACATGCCTCTCTCCAGCTGTTTTGTTCTAAATTTTAAAAAAATCTAAAATATTTAAATTATACAATATTCCTTTAAAAAATTGTTTCCAGAAAACTTTTAAAAAATTTTTCACTGATACTTTTGGATGTATTCTAAAACCTGTAAGTGAATGAATCAAAGCACTGAGTAGAGGCTTTCTTGTCATTTTGGAAACTCAAGTCTATGGATAAAAACAGGTATTTTAAGTCTAGAGTCCCGTTAATTATATAGATTGCCATCTATTAAAAGGGTTTGTTGAGAACCGCCCTTTCCATAGAACTGATGCTAACCTCCCACACCCCCCTGCCCTCTAATAACACAAGAGGAAGACTGGGAAGTAGATGATGTGCCCTCTCTGGAGAGAGGTTGTTTGTAAAGGGAAGCTGTCACCTCCCCTCGCCTCCCAAGGTGGTGGTGAAGGGAACACTTTATTGGTACTTTATTGGCATCACCTGGGATTTCTTAACAACTGTAGGCTTTTCAATGCTGTCCCAGACATACTTAGTTCACATCTGCATTTTCTCAAATCCCCTAGGTGATTTGTAAGCCAAGAACAGGTTGAGAAGCACAACCCAAACAGTCCATCTCTGTCAAGTAATTTAATATCTTTAGGATCTGAACCACTTACTGTGGAACTTGATTAGCCATCTGAAAAATGCATTGCCTTTCTGTGTGAACTCCATGATCCTTTTTTCCATGGCCCACATGAAAACATTTCTTTCTATCACCGTTTCCTTCACTCAAACTATTATTCTAGCCTCACTGATTTTTCTGTTCCTTGAAACTTCCAAGACTTTTTCAAGCCTTGGGATGTTACATTTGTCCTACCCTCTTTTGCAGTGCTCCTGCCTATTTGCAGTCTCTGTTATTTAGGTCTTTGCTTAGTTCCGGAGGCTTTCTCTCACCCCATTTAAACTGGCTTCTGACTCCCAATCCCTTTGAACTTCCTAATATATTATCTGTTCTTATTCTCTTTCAGTATCTGAAATTATCTAGGTTTCCTACTTATCTCCCTTGCTCAGTAGATTGTACACTCCTTGAATATAAGAACACTTTCAGTCCCTTGGAATAGAGGTTCAATAGTATGGTGAATAATTTGTTTCTTGAACAATTGCATTTTATTGTTCCTGTAGTTATTCATTTGCTTCTTTAACACTTTCCTGAAAGCCCAAAGAAAGATTTTCAAAATATACATATCTGTGTACACACACAGTCTATTGGTTACTAAGTGTCAGAAGAATAAAACCTCAATGTTATAGACTGAAAATTATTTTATAAAATAAATAGTTATTATTTGAGGTGACTTTACAAATAACGCAATAATATTCATAGAAATGAACTGCTATTTAAACCTTCTGGAAGTTTATAATCTGTTCCAACCACAACAAAGATTTTATAAAATAAAATTAAAACAACTGAATACAATCCATTTTGTAATTAAAATCTTTTGAAAGATCTCCTTGTATAAAGAGAAAGTAAATATTTAGTGTAATGTGTGGAAAACTACCAAAAATTGTATAGCTAAATTCTCATATAGTACATTAAACATATATTCATTCATATTCCACTGGTCACTTTTTTTCTCTAGAAAACATTTTAAAAATAAAATTATACAATTCTCATTAGGACTTTCTGGCTTCTAGATAATCAGGTGTTGTCATTTTTATATCATCCTATTAAATAATGAAGGCATTTAGACAGCCAGAGAATACACGTACGTATGATGCATTTCAGATTTAATTCTAAAATGCATTAAATATCAGATAAAATACTAATTATCCAGAGGGAATTTGGGTGTATTTTACACTGATTATAACATAAAAAAATATAATTTAAAAGATCCTATTATCAAAATACTCAATTGAAGTTTCAAAATATTATAGTTAAGAATTATCACTTTCATATTCTTGTACTTTTTTGCTCAAAATTTCTTAGCACTCTACAGTCTATAGTGAAATCAAGAACTGCAATTAAAAAAAATTTATTGTAAAGATATGAAGTACATTTCAGGATTAGGTATATAAACATTGATCATGCAGGTACCCTTGTTGATGAGGTATGCCCCTCTCTCCCTA